>NW_026737842.1:0-31116 GCF_949786415.1 Peromyscus eremicus
GTGCTTTCTACACACATGGCCATATCTAGTTCAATTCTGCGTAGGAACCTGACAAGAACAGTAGATCCTCTTCAGTCCAATACACTGTACTTGCTGCTAACAGACGCCAGTGCTATTTGCCCTGTGTATGAAAATGGGAGCGCAATAGTGACTCTTCTTACCAGAAAACAACTCTTGCTCGTAGGACCAGAAACTGCATGGGATTCAACTCCATTTCGGACTGGGATACAAATGCTAGCTCGCCTTCCATGAAACACACTCTGCATTTGAGAAAAGAGCACTCTTCTACTCTACTGTGCTTCCTATGGGGTCCGAACAGTGAGCTTGCTCAGAACAAAAGAACTGTGCTTCCTACACACAAGGGCCATATCTAGTTCAACTCTGCTTAGGAAACTGAGAAGAACAGTAGCTCCTCTTCAGTCCAATACACTGTACTTGTTGGGAACAGACGCCAGTGCTATTTGTCCTGTGTATGGCAATGGCAGCGCAATAGTGACTCTTCTTACTATAAAACAACTCTTGCTCATAGGACCAGAAACTGCATGTGATTCAACTCCATTTAGGACTGGGAAACAAAAGCTAGCTCACCTTAAAAGAAACACACTGCTTTAGAGAAAAGAGCACTCTTCTACTCTACTGTGTTTCCTATAGGGCCAGAACAGTGAGCTTGCTCAGAACAAAAGAACTGTGCTTCCTACACACGGGCCATATCTAGTTCAACTCTGCTTAGGAAACTGACAAGAACAGTAGCTCCTCTTCAGTCCGATACACCGTACATGCAGGGAAAAGACGCAAGTGTTATTTGCCTTGTGTAGGGCAATGGGAGCACAATAGAGACTTTCCTTACCAGAAAACAACTCTTGTTCGTAGGACCAGAAACTGCATGGGATTCAACTCCATTTAGGACTAGGAAACAAACGCTAGCTTGCCTTACAAAAACACACTCTGCTTTTGAGAAAAGAGCACGCTTCTACTCTACTGTGTTTCCTATAGGGCCAGAACAGTGAGCTTGCTCAGAACATAAGAACTGTTCTTCCTACACACACGGGCCATACCATGTTCAACTCTGCTTAGGAAACTGACAAGAACAGTAGCACCTCTTCAATCCGATACACTGTACTTGCTGGGAACAGACGCGGGAGCTATTTGCACTGTGTAGGGCAATGGGAGCACAATAGTGACTTTCCTTACCAGAAAACAACTCTTGCTCTTAGGACCAGAAACTGCATGTGATTCAACTCCATTTAGGACTGGGAAACAAACGCTAGCTCGCCTTACAAGAAACACACTCTGCTTGTGAGAAAAGAGCACTCTTCTACTCTACTGTGTTTCCTATGGTGTCCGAACAGTGAGCTTGCTCAGAACAAAAGAACTGTGCTTCCTACACACACGGCCATATCTAGTTCAATTCTGCTTAGGAACCTGACAAGAACAGTAGATCCTCTTCAGGCCAATACACTGTACTTGCTGGGAACAGACGCCAGGGCTATTTGTCCTGTGTATGGCAATGGTAGCGCAATAGTGACTCTTCTTACCATAAAACAACTCTTGCTCGTAGGACTAGAAACTGCATGTCATTCAACTCCATTTAGGACTGGGAAACAAAAGCTAGCTCGCCTTACAAGAAACACACTCTGCTTTAGAGAAAAGAGCACTCTTCTACTCTACTGTTTTTCCTATATGGCCATAACAGTGAGCTTGGTCAGAACAAAACAACTGTGCTTCCTACACACGGGCCATAACTAGTTCAACTCTGCTTAGGAAACTGACAAGAACAGTAGCTCCTCTTCAGTCCGAAACACTGTACTTGCTGGGAACTGACGCGAGTGCTATTTGCACGGTGTATGGCAATGGGAGCACAATAGTGACTTTCCTTACCAGAAAACAACTATTGCTCATAGAACCAGAAACTGCATGTGATTCAACTCCATTTAGGACTGGGATACAAATGCTAGCTCGCCTTACATGAAACACACTCTGCTTTTGAGAAAAGAGCACTCTTCTACTCTACTGTGCTTCCTATGGGGTCCGAACAGTGAGCTTGCTCAGAACAAAAGAACTGTGCTTCCTACACACACCGGCCATATCTAGTTCAACTCTGCTTAGGAAACTGAGAAGAACAGTAGCTCCTCTTCAGTCCAAGACACTGTACTTTCGGGGAACAGACGCGAGTGCTATTTGCACTGTGTATGGCAATTGGAGCACAATAGTGACTTGTCTTACCAGAAAACAACTCTTGCTCGTACGACAAAAAACTGCATGTGACTCAACTCCATATAGGACTGGGAAACAACGCTAGCTCGCCTTACAAGAAACACACTCTGCTTTTGAGAAAAGAGCACTCTTCTACTCTACTGTGTTTCCTTTTGGGTCTGAACAGTGAGCTTGCTCGGAACAAAAGGACTGTGCTTCCTACACCCACGGCCTTAACTAGTTCAATTCTGCTTAGGAACCTGACAAGAACAGTAGATCCTCTTCAGTCCAATACACTGTACTTGCTGCTAACAGACGCCAGTGCTATTTGTCCTGTGTATGGCAATGGCAGCGCAATAGTGACTCTTCTTACCATAAAACAACTCTAGCTCGTAGGACCAGAAACTGCATGTGATTCAACTCCATTTAGGACTGGGAAACAAAAGCTAGCTCACCTTACAAGAAACACACTCTGCTTTAGAGAAAAGAGCACTCTTCTACTCTACTGTGTTTCCTATGGGGCCAGAACAGTGAGCTTGCTCAGAACAAAAGAACTGTGCTTCCTACACACGGGCCATATCTAGTTCAACTCTGCTTAGGAAACTGACAAGAACAGTAGCTCCTCTTCAGTCCAATACACTGTACTTGCTGGGAACAGACGCATGTGCTATTTGCACTGTGTATGCCAAAGGGAGCGCAATAGTGACTTTCCTTACCGGAAAACAACACTTGCTCATAGGACTAGAAACTGCATGTGATTCCACTCCATTTAGGACTGGGAAAGAAATGCTAGCTCACCTTACAAGAAACACACTCTGCTTTAGAGAAAATAGCACTCTTCTACTCTACTGTGTTTCCTATGGGGTCCAAACAGTGAGCTTGCTCAGAACAAAAGAACTGTGCTTAATACACACACGGACCACAACTAGTTCAACTCTGCTTAGGAAACTGACAAGAACAGTAGCTCCTATTCAGTCCAATACACTGTACTTGCTGGGAAAAGACACGAGTGCTATTTGCCTTGTGTAGGGCAATGGGAGCGCAATAGTGACTTTCCGTTCCAGAAAACAACTCTTGTTCGTAGGACCAGAAACTGCATGTGATTCAACTCCATTTATGACTGGGAAACAAACTCTCGCTCGCTTTACAAGAAACACACTCTGCTTTTGAGAAAGGAGCGATCTTCTACTCTACTGTGTTTCCTATAGGGCCATAACAGTGAGCTTGCTCAGAACATAAGAACTGTGCTTTCTACACACACCTGCCATATCTAGTTCAACTCTGCTTAGGAAACTGACAAGAACAGTAGCTCCTCTTCAGTCCGATACACTGTACTTGTGGGGAACCGAAGCGAGTGATATTTGCACTGTGTATGGCAATTGGAGCACAATAGTGACTTGTCTTACCAGAAAACAACTCTTGCTCGTTGGACAAAAAACTGCATGTGACTCAACTCCATTTAGGACTGGGAAACAAACACTAGCTCACCTTACAAGAAACACACTCTGCTTTTGAGAAAAGAGCACTCTTCTACTCTACTGTGTTTCCTATGTGTTCCGAACAGTGAGCTTGCTCAGAACAAAAAAACTGTGCTTCCTAAACACACGGCCATATCTAGTTCAACTCTGCTTAGTAAACTGACAAGAACAGTATAACCTCCACTCAAATACACTGCACATGCTGCGAACAGGCACCAGTGCTATTTGCCCTGTGTATGACAATGGGAGCGCAATAGAGACTCTTCTTACCAGAAAACAACCTTTGCTCGTAGGACCAGAAACTGCAAGTGACTCAACTCCATTTAGGACTAGGAAAGAAACGCTAGCTCGCCTTACAAGAAACACACTCTGCTTTTGAGAAAAGAGCACTCTTCAACTCTACTGTGTTTCCTATAGGGCCAGAACAGTGAACTTGCTCAAAAAAAAAGAACTGTGCTTCCTACACACACGACCATATCTAGTTCAATTCTGCTTAGGAACCTGACAAGAACAGTAGATTCTCTTCAGTCCAATACACTGTACATGCTGGGAACCAACAACAATGCTATATGCACTGTGTATGACATTGAGAGCACAATAGTGATTCTTCTTCCCAGAAAACAATTCTTGCTCGTAGGACCAGAAACTGCATGGGATTCAACTCCATTTAGGACTGGGAAACAAACGCTAGCTCACCTTACAAGAAACACACTCTGCTTTTGAGAAAAGAGCACTCATCTACTCTACTGGGTTTCCTATGGGGTCCAAACAGTGAGCTTGCTCAGAACAAAAGAACTGTGCTTCCTACACACATGGGCCATATCTAATTCAACTTTGCTTAGGTCACTGACAAGAACAGTAGCTCCTCTTCAGTCTAATACACTGTACTTGCTGGGAAGAGACGCGAGTGCTATTTGTACTCTCTATGGCAATGGGAGCGCAATAGTGACTCTTAATACCAGAAAACAACTCTTGCTCTTAGGACCACAAACTGCATGTGACTCACCTCCATTTAGGACTGGGAAACAAACGTTAGCTCTGCTCACAAGAAACACACTCTGCTTTTGAGAAAAGAGCACTCTTCTACTCTACTGTGTTTCCTCTATGGCCAGAACAATGAGCTTGCTCAGAATAAAAGGACTGAGCTTCCTACACACACGGGCCGTATCCAATTCAATTCTCCTTAGGAAACTGACGAGAATAGTATACGCTCTTCAGTCAAATACACTGCACTTGCTGGGAACAGACACCAGGGCTATTTGCCCTGTGTATGACAAAGGGAGCGCAATAGTGACTCTTCTTACCAGAAAACAACTCTTGCTCATAGGACCAGAAACTGCATGAGACACAACTCCATTTAGGACAGGGAAAGAAACGCTAGCTTGCCTTACAAGAAACACACTCTGCTTTTGAGAAAAGAGCACTCTTCTACTATACTGTGTTTCCTATAGGGCCAGAACAGTGAACTTGCTCAGAACAAAAGAACTGTGCTTCCTACACACAGGGGCCATATATAGTTCAACTCTGCTTAGGAAACTGACAAGAACAGTAGCTCCTCTTCAGTCCAATACTCTGTACATGCATGGAACAGATGCCAGTGCTATTTGCACTGTTTCTGGCAAAGGGAGCGCAATAGTGACTCTTCTTACCAGAAAAATCTCTGGCTCGTAGAACCAAAACCTGCACGGGATTCAATTCCATTTCTGACTGGGAAACAAACACTAGCTTGCCTTTCAATAAACACACTCTGCTTTTGAGAAAAGAGCACTCTTCTACTTTACTGTGTTTCCAATGGGGTCCAAACAGTGAGCTTGCTCAGAACAAAAGAACTGTGCTTTCTACACACATGGCCATATCTAGTTCAATTCTGCGTAGGAACCTGACAAGAACAGTAGATCCTCTTCAGTCCAATACACTGTACTTGCTGCTAACAGACGCCAGTGCTATTTGCCCTGTGTATGAAAATGGGAGCGCAATAGTGACTCTTCTTACCAGAAAACAACTCTTGCTCGTAGGACCAGAAACTGCATGGGATTCAACTCCATTTCGGACTGGGATACAAATGCTAGCTCGCCTTCCATGAAACACACTCTGCATTTGAGAAAAGAGCACTCTTCTACTCTACTGTGCTTCCTATGGGGTCCGAACAGTGAGCTTGCTCAGAACAAAAGAACTGTGCTTCCTACACACAAGGGCCATATCTAGTTCAACTCTGCTTAGGATACTGAGAAGAACAGTAGCTCCTCTTCAGTCCAATACACTGTACTTGTTGGGAACAGACGCCAGTGCTATTTGTCCTGTGTATGGCAATGGCAGCGCAATAGTGACTCTTCTTACTATAAAACAACTCTTGCTCATAGGACCAGAAACTGCATGTGATTCAACTCCATTTAGGACTGGGAAACAAAAGCTAGCTCACCTTAAAAGAAACACACTGCTTTAGAGAAAAGAGCACTCTTCTACTCTACTGTGTTTCCTATAGGGCCAGAACAGTGAGCTTGCTCAGAACAAAAGAACTGTGCTTCCTACACACGGGCCATATCTAGTTCAACTCTGCTTAGGAAACTGACAAGAACAGTAGCTCCTCTTCAGTCCGATACACCGTACATGCAGGGAAAAGACGCAAGTGTTATTTGCCTTGTGTAGGGCAATGGGAGCACAATAGAGACTTTCCTTACCAGAAAACAACTCTTGTTCGTAGGACCAGAAACTGCATGGGATTCAACTCCATTTAGGACTAGGAAACAAACGCTAGCTTGCCTTACAAAAACACACTCTGATTTTGAGAAAAGAGCACGCTTCTACTCTACTGTGTTTCCTATAGGGCCAGAACAGTGAGCTTGCTCAGAACATAAGAACTGTTCTTCCTACACACACGGGCCATACCATGTTCAACTCTGCTTAGGAAACTGACAAGAACAGTAGCACCTCTTCAATCCGATACACTGTACTTGCTGGGAACAGACGCGGGAGCTATTTGCACTGTGTAGGGCAATGGGAGCACAATAGTGACTTTCCTTACCAGAAAACAACTCTTGCTCTTAGGACCAGAAACTGCATGTGATTCAACTCCATTTAGGACTGGGAAACAAACGCTAGCTCGCCTTACAAGAAACACACTCTGCTTGTGAGAAAAGAGCACTCTTCTACTCTACTGTGTTTCCTATGGTGTCCGAACAGTGAGCTTGCTCAGAACAAAAGAACTGTGCTTCCTACACACACGGCCATATCTAGTTCAATTCTGCTTAGGAACCTGACAAGAACAGTAGATCCTCTTCAGGCCAATACACTGTACTTGCTGGGAACAGACGCCAGGGCTATTTGTCCTGTGTATGGCAATGGTAGCGCAATAGTGACTCTTCTTACCATAAAACAACTCTTGCTCGTAGGACTAGAAACTGCATGTCATTCAACTCCATTTAGGACTGGGAAACAAAAGCTAGCTCGCCTTACAAGAAACACACTCTGCTTTAGAGAAAAGAGCACTCTTCTACTCTACTGTTTTTCCTATATGGCCATAACAGTGAGCTTGGTCAGAACAAAAGAACTGTGCTTCCTACACACGGGCCATAACTAGTTCAACTCTGCTTAGGAAACTGACAAGAACAGTAGCTCCTCTTCAGTCCGAAACACTGTACTTGCTGGGAACTGACGCGAGTGCTATTTGCACGGTGTATGGCAATGGGAGCACAATAGTGACTTTCCTTACCAGAAAACAACTATTGCTCATAGAACCAGAAACTGCATGTGATTCAACTCCATTTAGGACTGGGATACAAATGCTAGCTCGCCTTACATGAAACACACTCTGCTTTTGAGAAAAGAGCACTCTTCTACTCTACTGTGCTTCCTATGGGGTCCGAACAGTGAGCTTGCTCAGAACAAAAGAACTGTGCTTCCTACACACACCGGCCATATCTAGTTCAACTCTGCTTAGGAAACTGAGAAGAACAGTAGCTCCTCTTCAGTCCAAGACACTGTACTTTCGGGGAACAGACGCGAGTGCTATTTGCACTGTGTATGGCAATTGGAGCACAATAGTGACTTGTCTTACCAGAAAACAACTCTTGCTCGTACGACAAAAAACTGCATGTGACTCAACTCCATATAGGACTGGGAAACAACGCTAGCTCGCCTTACAAGAAACACACTCTGCTTTTGAGAAAAGAGCACTCTTCTACTCTACTGTGTTTCCTTTTGGGTCTGAACAGTGAGCTTGCTCAGAACAAAAGGACTGTGCTTCCTACACCCACGGCCTTAACTAGTTCAATTCTGCTTAGGAACCTGACAAGAACAGTAGATCCTCTTCAGTCCAATACACTGTACTTGCTGCTAACAGACGCCAGTGCTATTTGTCCTGTGTATGGCAATGGCAGCGCAATAGTGACTCTTCTTACCATAAAACAACTCTAGCTCGTAGGACCAGAAACTGCATGTGATTCAACTCCATTTAGGACTGGGAAACAAAAGCTAGCTCACCTTACAAGAAACACACTCTGCTTTAGAGAAAAGAGCACTCTTCTACTCTACTGTGTTTCCTATGGGGCCAGAACAGTGAGCTTGCTCAGAACAAAAGAACTGTGCTTCCTACACACGGGCCATATCTAGTTCAACTCTGCTTAGGAAACTGACAAGAACAGTAGCTCCTCTTCAGTCCAATACACTGTACTTGCTGGGAACAGACGCATGTGCTATTTGCACTTTGTATGCCAAAGGGAGCACAATAGTGACTTTCCTTACCGGAAAACAACACTTGCTCATAGGACTAGAAACTGCATGTGATTCCACTCCATTTAGGACTGGGAAAAAACTGCTAGCTCACCTTACAAGAAACACACTCTGCTTTAGAGAAAATAGCACTCTTCTACTCTACTGTGTTTCCTATGGGGTCCAAACAGTGACCTTGCTCAGAACAAAAGAACTGTGCTTAATACACACACAGACCACAACTAGTTCAACTCTGCTTAGGAAACTGACAAGAACAGTAGCTCCTATTCAGTCCAATACACTGTACTTGCTGGGAAAAGACGCGAGTGCTATTTGCCTTGTGTAGGGCAATGGGAGCGCAATAGTGACTTTCCGTTCCAGAAAACAACTCTTGTTCGTAGGACCAGAAACTGCATGTGATTCAACTCCATTTATGACTGGGAAACAAACTCTCGCTCGCTTTACAAGAAACACACTCTGCTTTTGAGAAAGGAGCGATCTTTTACTCTACTGTGTTTCCTATAGGGCCATAACAGTGAGCTTGCTCAGAACATAAGAACTGTGCTTTCTACACACACGGGCCATATCTAGTTCAACTCTGCTTAGGAAACTGACAAGAACAGTAGCTCCTCTTCAGTCCGATACACTGTACTTGTGGGGAACCGAAGCGAATGATATTTGCACTGTGTATGGCAATTGGAGCACAATAGTGACTTGTCTTACCAGAAAACAACTCTTGCTCGTTGGACAAAAAACTGCATGTGACTCAACTCCATTTAGGACTGGGAAACAAACGCTAGCTCACCTTACAAGAAACACACTCTGCTTTTGAGAAAAGAGCACTCTTCTACTCTACTGTGTTTCCTATGTGTTCCGAACAGTGAGCTTGCTCAGAACAAAAAAACTGTGCTTCCTAAACACACGGCCATATCTAGTTCAACTCTGCTTAGGAAACTGACAAGAACAGTATACCCTCCACTCAAATACACTGCACATGCTGCGAACAGGCACCAGTGCTATTTGCCCTGTGTATGACAATGGGAGCGCAATAGAGACTCTTCTTACCAGAAAACAACCTTTGCTCGTAGGACCAGAAACTGCAAGTGACTCAACTCCATTTAGGACTGGGAAAGAAACGCTAGCTCGCCTTACAAGAAACACACTCTGCTTTTGAGAAAAGAGCACTCTTCAACTCTACTGTGTTTCCTATAGGGCCAGAACAGTGAACTTGCTCAAAAAAAAAGAACTGTGCTTCCTACACACACGACCATATCTAGTTCAATTCTGCTTAGGAACCTGACAAGAACAGTAGATTCTCTTCAGTCCAATACACTGTACATGCTGGGAACCGACGACAATGCTATATGCACTGTGTATGACATTGAGAGCACAATAGTGATTCTTCTTCCCAGAAAACAATTCTTGCTCGTAGGACCAGAAACTGCATGGGATTCAACTCCATTTAGGACTGGGAAACAAACGCTAGCTCGCCTTACAAGAAACACACTCTGCTTTTGAGAAAAGAGCACTCATCTACTCTACTGGGTTTCCTATGGGGTCCAAACAGTGAGCTTGCTCAGAACAAAAGAACTGTGCTTCCTACACACATGGGCCATATCTAATTCAACTTTGCTTAGGTCACTGACAAGAACAGTAGCTCCTCTTCAGTCTAATACACTGTACTTGCTGGGAAGAGACGCGAGTGCTATTTGTACTCTCTATGGCAATGGGAGCGCAATAGTGACTCTTCATACCAGAAAACAACTCTTGCTCTTAGGACCACAAACTGCATGTGACTCACCTCCATTTAGGACTGGGAAACAAACGCTAGCTCTGCTCACAAGAAACACACTCTGCTTTTGAGAAAAGAGCACTCTTCTACTCTACTGTGTTTCCTCTATGGCCAGAACAATGAGCTTGCTCAGAATAAAAGGACTGAGCTTCCTACACACACGGGCCATATCCAATTCAATTCTCCTTAGGAAACTGACGAGAATAGTTTACGCTCTTCAGTCAAATACACTGCACTTGCTGGGAACAGACACCAGTGCTATTTGCCCTGTGTATGACAAAGGGAGCGCAATAGTGACTCTTCTTACCAGAAAACAACTCTTGCTCATAGGACCAGAAACTGCATGAGACACAACTCCATTTAGGACAGGGAAAGAAACGCTAGCTTGCCTTACAAGAAACACACTCTGCTTTTGAGAAAAGAGCACTCTTCTACTATACTGTGTTTCCTATTGGGCCAGAACAGTGAACTTGCTCAGAACAAAAGAACTGTGCTTCCTACACACAGGGGCCATATATAGTTCAACTCTGCTTAGGAAACTGACAAGAACAGTAGCTCCTCTTCAGTCCAATACTCTGTACATGCATGGAACAGATGCCAGTGCTATTTGCAGTGTTTAGGGCAAAGGGAGCACAATAGTGACTCTTCTTACCAGAAAAATCTCTGGCTCGTAGAACCAAAAACTGCACGGGATTCAATTCCATTTCTGACTGGGAAACAAACACTAGCTTGCCTTTCAATAAACACACTCTGCTTTTGAGAAAAGAGCACTCTTCTACTCTACTGTGTTTCCAATGGGGTCCAAACAGTGAGCTTGCTCAGAACAAAAGAACTGTGCTTTCTACACACATGGCCATATCTAGTTCAATTCTGCGTAGGAACCTGACAAGAACAGTAGATCCTCTTCAGTCCAATACACTGTACTTGCTGCTAACAGACGCCAGTGCTATTTGCCCTGTGTATGAAAATGGGAGCGCAATAGTGACTCTTCTTACCAGAAAACAACTCTTGCTCGTAGGACCAGAAACTGCATGGGATTCAACTCCATTTAGAACTGGGAAACAAACGCTAGCTTGCCTTACAAGAAACACACTCTGCTTTTGAGAAAAGAGCACTCTTCTACTCTACTGTGTTTCCTATAGGGGCAGAACAGTGAGCTTGCTCAGAACAAAAGAACTGTGCTTCCTACACACGGGCCATATCTAGTTCAACTCTGCTTAGGAAACTGACAAGAACAGTCGCTCCTCTTCAGTCCAATACACTGTACTTGATGGGAACAGACGGGAGGGCTATTTGCACTGTGTATGGCAATGGGAGCGCAATAGTGACTTACCTTACCAGAAAACAACTCTTGCTTGTAGGACCAGAAACTGCATGTGATTCCACTCCATTTAGGAATCAGAAACAAACGGTAGCTTGCCTTACAAGAAACACACTCTGCTTTAGAGAAAAGATCACTCTTCTACTCTACTGTGTTTCCTATGGTGTCCAAACAGTGAGCTTGCTCAGAAAAAAAGAACTGTGCTTCCTACCGACACGGATCATATCTAGTTCAACTCTGCATAGTAAACTGACAAAAAGAGCAGCTACTCTTCAGTCCAATACACTGTACTTGCTGGCAAAAGACGCGAGTGCTATTTGCCTTGTGAAGGGCAATGGGAGCGCAATAGTGAATTTCCTTACCAGAAAACAACTCTTGTTCATAGGACCAGAAACTGCATGTGATTCAACTCCATTTAGGACTAGGAAACAAACGCTAGCTCGCCTTACAAAAACACACTCTGCTTTTGAGAAAAGAGCACTCTTCTACTCTACTGTGTTTCCTATAGGGCCAGAAGAGTGAACTTGCTCAGAACATAAGAACTGTGCTTCCTACACACACGGGCCATATCTAGTTCAACTCTGCTTAGGAAACTGACAAGAACGGTAGCTCCTCTTCAGTCTGATACACTGCACTTGCTGGGAAAAGACGCGAGAGCTATTTGCAATGTGTATGGCAAGGGGAGCACAATAGTGACTTTCCTTACCAGTAAACAACTCTTGTTCGTAAGACCAGAAACTGCATGTGATTCAACTCCATTTAGAACTGGGAAACAAACGCTAGCTTGCCTTACAAGAAACACACTCTGCTTTTGAGAAAAGAGCACTCTTCTACTCTACTGTGTTTCCTATAGGGGCAGAACAGTGAGCTTGCTCAGAACAAAAGAACTGTGCTTCCTACACACGGGCCATATCTAGTTCAACTCTGCTTAGGAAACTGACAAGAACAGTAGCTCCTCTTCAGTCCGATACACTGTACTTGCGGGGAACAGACGCGAGTGCTATTTGCACTGTGTAAGGCAATGGGAGCGCAATAGTGACTTTCTTTACCAGAAAACAACTCTTGCTCGTAGGACCAGAAACTGCATGTGATTCAACTCCATTTAGGACTGGGAAACAAATGCTAGCTCGCATACATGAAACACACTCTGCTTTTGAGAAAAGAGTACTCTTCTACTCTACTGTGTTTCCTATGGGGTCCGAACAGTGAGTTTGCTCAGAACAAAAAAACTGTACTTCCTACTCACACGGCCATATCTAGTTCATGTCTGCTTAGGAACCTGACAAGAACAGTATATCCTCTTCAGTCCGATACACTGTACTTGCTGGGAACAGACGCCAGTGCTATTTGTCATGTGCATGGCAATGGCAGCGCAATAGTGACTCTTCTTACCAGAAAACAACTCTTGCTCGTAGGACCAGAAACTGCATGTGATTCAACTCCATTTAGGACTGGGAAACAAACTCTAGCTCGCTTTACAAGAAACACACTCTTCTTTTGAGAAAAGAGCACTCTTCTACTCTACTGTGTTTCCTATAGGGCCAGAACTGTGAGCTTGCTCAGAAAAAAAGAACTGTGCTTCCTACACACATGGGCCATATCTAGTTCAACTCTGCTTAGGAAACTGAGAAGAACAGTAGCTCCTCTTCAGTCCAATACACTGTACTTTCTGGGAACAGACGGGAGGGCTATTTGCACTGTGTATGGCAATGGGAGCCCAATAGTGACGTTCCTTACCAGAAAACAACTCTTGCTCGTAGGACCAGAAACTGCACGTGATTCCACTCCATTTAGGACTGGGAAACAAACGGTAGCTCGCCTTACAAGAAACACACTCTGCTTTAGAGAAAAGAGTACTCTTCTACTCTACTGTGTTTCCTATGGGGTCCAAACAGTGAGCTTGGTCAGAACAAAAGAACTGTGCTTCCTACACACACGGACCATATCTAGTTCAAGTCTTCTTAGGAACCTGAGAAGAACAGTAGATCCTCTTCAGTCCAATACACTGTACTTGCTGGGAACAGACGCCAGTGCTTTTTGTCCTGTGTATGGCAATGGCAGCGTAATAGTGACTCTTCTTACCAGAAAACAACTCTTGCTCATAGGACCAGAAATTGCATGTGATTCAACTCCATTTAGGACTGGGAAACAAACTCTAGCTCGCTTTACAAGAATCACACTCTGCTTTTGAGAAAAGAGCACTCTTCTACTCTACTGTGTTTCCTATATGGCCAGAACAGTGAGCTTGCTCAGAAAAAAAGAACTGTACTTCCCACACACACGGGCCATATCTAGTTCAACTCTGCTTAGGAAACTGAGAAGAACAGTAGCTCCTTTTCAAAACAATACACTGTACTTGCTGGGAACAGACGGGAAGGCTATTTGCACTGTGTATGGCAATGGGAGCACAATAGTGACTTTCCTTACCAGAAAACAACTCTTGTTCCTAGGACCAGAAACTGCAAGTGATTCAACTCCATTTAGGACTAGGAAACAAATACTAGCTCGCCTTACAAAAACACACTCTGCTTTTGAGAAAAGACCACTCTTCTACTCTACTGTGTTTCCTATAGGGCCAGAAGAGTGAACTTGCTCAGAACATAAGAACTGTGCTTCCTACACACACGGGCCATATCTAGTTCAACTCTGCTTAGGAAACTGACAAGAACAGTAGCTCCTCTTCAGTCTGATACGCTGTACTTGCTGGGAACAGACGCGAGAGCTATTTGCACTGTGTATGGCAAGGGGAGCTCAATAGTGACTTTCCTTACCAGTAAACAACTCTTGCTCGTAGGACCAGAAACTGCATGTGATTCAACTCCATTTAGGACTGGGAAACAAATGCTAGCTCGCCTTACATGAAACACACTCTGTTTTTGAGAAAAGAGCACTCTTCTACTCTACTGTGTTTCCTATAGGGCCAGAACAGTGAGCTTGCTCAGAAAAAAATAACAGTACTTCCTACACACACGGCACATATCTAGTTCAACTCTGCTTAGGAAACTGAGAAGAACAGTAGCTCCTTTGCAGACCAATACACTGTACTTGCTGGGAACAGACAGGAGGGCTATTTGCACTGTGTATGGCAAAGGGAGCGCAATAGTTACTTTCCTTACCAGAAAACAACTCTTGCTCATAGGACCAGAAACTGCATGTGATTCAACTCCATTTAGGACTGGAAAATGCTAGCTCGCATTCATGAAACACAATCTGCTTTTGAGAAAAGAGTACTCTTCTACTCTACTGTGTTTCCTATGGGGTCCGAACAGTGAGTTTGCACAGAACAAAATATCTGTGCTTCCTACACACACGGGCCATATCTAGTTCAACTCTGCTTAGGAAACCAACAAAAACAGTGGCTCCTTTTCAGTCCGATACACTGTACTTGCTGGGAACAGACGCCAGTGCTATTTGTCCTGTGTATGGCAATGGCAGCGCAATAGTGACTTACCTTACCAGAAAACAACTCTTGCTCGTAAGACCAGAAACTGCATGTGACTCCACTCCATTTAGGACTGGGAATCAAACGGTAGCTCGCCTTACAAGAAACACACTCTGCTTTAGAGAAAAGAGCACTCTTCTACTCTACTGTGTTTCCTATGGGGTCCAAACAGTGAGCATGCGCAGAACAAAAGAACTGTGCTTCCTACACACACGGGCCATATCTAGTTCAACTCTGCTTAGGAAACTGACAAGAACAGTATATCCTCTTCCGTCCAATACACTGTACTTGCGGGGAACAGACGCGAGTGCTATTTGCACAGTGTATGGCAATGGGAGCACAATAGTGACTCGTGTTACCAGAAAACAACTCTTGCTCGTAGGACAAAAAACTGCATGTGACTCAACTCCATTTAGGACTGGGAAACAAACCCTAGCTCGCCTTACAAGACAAACACTCTGCTTTTGAGAAAAGAGCACTCTTCTACTCTACTGTGTTTCCTCTGGGGTCTGAACAGTGAGCTTGCTCAGAACAAAAGAACTGTGCTTCCTACACACACGGCCATATCTAGTTCAATTCTGCTTAGGAACCTGACAAGAACAGTAGATCCTCTAAAGTCCAATACACTGTACTTGCTGGGAACAGACGCCAGTGCTATTAGTCCTGTGTATGGCAATGGCAGCGCAATAGTGACTCTTCTTACCAGAAAACAACTCTTGCTCGTAGGAAAAGAAACTGCATGTGATTCAACTCCATTTAGAACTGGGAAACAAATGCTAGCTCGCCTTACATGAAACACACTCTGCATTTGAGAAAAGAGCACTCTTCTACTCTATTGTTTTTCCTATCGGGTCCGAAGAGTGAGCTTGCTCAGAACAAAAGAACTGTGCTTCCTACACACACGGGCCATATCTAGTTCAACTCTGCTTAGGAAACTGAGAAGAACAGTAGCTCCTCTTCAGTCCAATACACTGTACTTGCGGGGAACAGACGCGAGTGCTATTTGCACTGTGTATGGCATTGGAGCACAATAGTGACTTGTCTTACCAGAAAACAACTCTTGCTCGTAGGACAAAAAACTGCATGTGACTCAACTCCACTTAGGACTGGGAAACAAACGCTAGCTCGCCTTACATGAAACACACTCTGCTTTTGAGAAAAGAGCAATCTTCTACTCTACTGTGTTTCCTATGTGTTCCGAACAGTGAGCTTGCTCAGAACAAAAAAACTGTACTTCCTACTCACACGGCCATATCTAGTTCAAGTCTGCTTAGGAACCTGACAAGAACAGTATATCCTCTTCAGTCCAATACACTGTACTTGCTGGGAACAGACGCCAGTGCTATGGCAATGGCAGCGCAATAGTGACTCTTCTTACCAGAAAACAACTCTTGCTCGTAGGACCAGAAACTGCATGTGATTCAACTCCATTTAGGACTGGGAAACAAACTCTAGCTCGCTTTACAAGAAACACACTCTGCTTTTGAGAAAAGAGCACTCTTCTACTCTACTGTATTTCCTATAGGGCCAGAACAGTAAGCTTGATCAGAAAAAAAGAACTGTGCTTCCTACACACAAGGGCCATATCATGTTCAACTCTGCTTAGGAAACTGACAAGAAAAGTAGCTCCTCTTCAGTCCAATACACTGTACTTGCTGGGAACAGACGCGAGAGCTATTTGCACTGTGTATGGCAAGGGGAGCGCAATAGTGACTTTCCTTACCAGAAAACAAGTCGTGCTCTTAGGACCAGAAACTGCATGTGATTCAACTCCATTTAGGACTGGGAAACAAATGCTAGCTCGCCTTACAAGAAACACACTCTGCTTTTGAGAAAAGAGCACTCTTCTACTCTACTGTGTTTCCTATGGTGTCCGAACAGTGAGCTTGCTCAGAACAAAAGAACTGTGCTTCCTACACACACGGCCATATCTAGTTCAATTCTGCTTAGGAACCTGACAAGAACAGTAGATCCTCTTCAGTCCAATACACTGTACTTGCTGGGAACAGACGTTAGTGCAATTTGTCCTGTGTAAGGCAATGGCAGCGCAATAGTGACTCTTCTTACCATAAAACAACTCTTGCACGTAGGACTAGAAACTGCATGTGATTCAACTCCATTTAGGACTGGGAAACAAACGCTAGCTCGCCTTACAAGAAACACACTCTGCTTTAGAGAAAAGAGCACTCTTCTACTCTACTGTGTTTCCTATATGGCAAGAACAGTGAGCTTGGTCAAAACAAAAGAACTGTGCTTCCTACACACGGGCCATAACTAGTTCAACTCTGCTTAGGAAACTGACAAGAACAGTAGCTCCACTTCAGTCCGAAACACTGTACTTGCTGGGAAGAGACGCGAGTGCTATTTGCACTGTGTATGGCAATGGGAGCGCAATAGTGACTTTGCTTACCAGAAAACAACTCTTGCTCATAGGACCAGAAACTGCATGTGATTCAACTCCATTTAGGACTGGGAAACAAATGCTAGCTCGCCTTACAAGAAACACACTCTGCTTTTGAGAAAAGAGCACTCTTCTACTCTACTGTGCTTCCTATGGGGTCCGAACAGTGAGCTTGCTCAGAACAAAAGAACTGTGCTTCCTACACACACGGGCCATATCTAGTTCAACTCTGCTTAGGAAACTGAGAAGAACAGTAGCTCCTCTTCAGTCCAATACACTGTACTTGTTGGGAACAGACGCCAGTGCTATTTGTCCTGTGTATGGCAATGGCAGCGCAATAGTGACTCTTCTTACTATAAAACAACTCTTGCTCATAGGACCAGAAACTGCATGTGATTCAACTCCATTTAGGACTGGGAAACAAAAGCTAGCTCACCTTACAAGAAACACACTGCTTTAGAGAAAAGAGCACTCTTCTACTCTACTGTGTTTCCTATAGGGCCAGAACAGTGAGCTTGCTCAGAACAAAAGAACTGTGCTTCCTACACATGGGCCATATCTAGTTCAACTCTGCTTAGGAAACTGACAAGAACAGTAGCTCCTCTTCAGTCCGATACACCGTACATGCTGGGAAAAGACGCAAGTGCTATTTGCCTTGTGTAGGGCAATGGGAGCACAATAGAGACTTTCCTTACCAGAAAACAACTCTTGTTCGTAGGACCAGAAACTGCATGGGATTCAACTCCATTTAGGACTAGGAAACAAACGCTAGCTTGCCTTACAAAAACACACTCTGATTTTGAGAAAAGAGCACGCTTCTACTCTACTGTGTTTCCTATAGGGCCAGAACAGTGAGCTTGCTCAGAACATAAGAACTGTTCTTCCTACACACACGGGCCATATCATGTTCAACTCTGCTTAGGAAACTGACAAGAACAGTAGCACCTCTTCAGTCCGATACACTGTACTTGCTGGGAACAGACGCGGGAGCTATTTGCACTGTGTAGGGCAATGGGAGCACAATAGTGACTTTCCTTACCAGAAAACAACTCTTGCTCTTAGGACCAGAAACTGCATGTGATTCAACTCCATTTAGGACTGGGAAACAAACGCTAGCTCGCCTTACAAGAAACACACTCTGCTTTAGAGAAAAGAGCACTCTTCTACTCTACTGTGTTTCCTATGGTGTCCAAACAGTGAGCTTGCTCAGAACAAATGAACTGTGCTTCCTACACACACGGATCATATTTAGTTCAACTCTGCTTAGTAAACTGACAAAAAGAGCAGCGACTCTTCAGTCCAATACACTGTACTTGCTGGGAAAAGACGCGAGTGCTATTTGCCTTGTGAAGGGCAATGGGAGCGCAATAGTGAATTTCCTTACCAGAAAACAACTCTTGTTCATAGGACCAGAAACTGCATGTGATTCAACTCCATTTAGGACTAGGAAACAAACGCTAGCTCGCCTTACAAAAACACACTCTGCTTTTGAGAAAAGAGCACTCTTCTACTCTACTGTGTTTCCTATAGGGCCAGAAGAGTGAACTTGCTCAGAACATAAGAACTGTGCTTCCTACACACACGGGCCATATCTAGTTCAACTCTGCTTAGGAAACTGACAAGAACAGTAGCTCCTCTTCAGTCTGATACACTGTACTTGCTGGGAAAAGACGCGAGAGCTATTTGCAATGTGTATGGCAAGGGGAGCGCAATAGTGACTTTCCTTACCAGTAAACAACTCTTGCTCGTAGGACCAGAAACTGCATGTGATTCAACTCCATTTAGAACTGGGAAACAAACGCTAGCTTGCCTGACAAGAAACACACTCTGCTTTTGAGAAAAGAGCACTCTTCTACTCTACTGTGTTTCCTATAGGGCCAGAACAGTGATCTTGCTCAGAACAAAAGAACTGTGCTTCCTACACACGGGCCATAACTAGTTCAACTCTGCTTAGGAAACTGACAAGAACAGTAGCTCCTCTTCAGTCCGATACACTGTACTTGCGGGGAACAGACGCGATTGCTATTTGCACTGTGTAAGGCAATGGGAGCGCAATAGTGACTTTCTTTACCAGAAAACAACTCTTGTTCGTAGGACCAGAAACTGCATGTGATTCAACTCCATTTAACTAGGAAACAAACGCTAGCTCGCCTTACAAAAACACACTCTGCTTTTGAGAAAAGAGCACGCTTCTACTCTACTGTGTTTCCTATGAGGCCAGAAGAGTGAGCTTGCTCAGAACATAAGAACTGTGCTTCCTACACACAAGGGCCATATCATTTTCAACTCTGCTTAGGAAACTGACAAGAACAGTAGCTCCTCTTCAGTCCAATACACTGTACTTGCTGGGAACAGACGCGAGAGCTATTTGCACTGTGTATGGCAAGGGGAGCGCAATGGTGACTTTCCTTACCAGAAAACAAGTCGTGCTCTTAGGACCAGAAACTGCATGTGATTCAACCCCATTTAGGACTGGGAAACAAATGCTAGCTCGCCTTACAAGAAACACACTCTGCTTTTGAGAAAAGAGCACTCTTCTACTCTACTGTGTTTCCTATGGTGTCCGAACAGTGAGCTTGCTCAGAACAAAAGAACTGTGCTTCCTACACACACGGCCATATCTAGTTCAATTCTGCTTAGGAACCTGACAAGAACAGTAGATCCTCTTCAGTCCAATACACTGTACTTGCTGGAAACAGACGTTAGTGCAATTTGTCCTGTGTAAGGCAATGGCAGCGCAATAGTGACTCTTCTTACCATAAAACAACTCTTGCACGTAGGACTAGAAACTGCATGTGATTCAACTCCATTTAGGACTGGGAAACAAACGCTAGCTCGCCTTACAAGAAACACACTCTGCTTTAGAGAAAAGAGCACTCTTCTACTCTACTGTGTTTCCTATATGGCAAGAACAGTGAGCTTGGTCAAAACAAAAGAACTGTGCTTCCTACACGGGCCATAACTAGTTCAACTCTGCTTAGGAAACTGACAAGAACAGTAGCTCCACTTCAGTCTGAAACACTGTACTTGCTGGGAACAGACGCGAGTGCTATTTGCACTGTGTATGGCAATGGGAGCGCAATAGTGACTTTGCTTACCAGAAAACAACTCTTGCTCATAGGACCAGAAACTGCATGTGATTCAACTCCATTTCGGACTGGGATACAAATGCTAGCTCGCCTTCCATGAAACACACTCTGCATTTGAGAAAAGAGCACTCTTCTACTCTACTGTGCTTCCTATGGGGTCCGAACAGTGAGCTTGCTCAGAACAAAAGAACTGTGCTTCCTACACACAAGGGCCATATCTAGTTCAACTCTGCTTAGGAAACTGAGAAGAACAGTAGCTCCTCTTCAGTCCAATACACTGTACTTGCTGGGAACAGACGCGAGTGCTATTTGCACTGTGTAGGGCAATGGGAGCACAATAGTGACTTTCCTTACCAGAAAACAACTCTTGCTCTTAGGACCAGAAACTGCATGTGATTCAACTCCATTTAGGACTGGGAAACAAACGCTAGCTCGCCTTACAAGAAACACACTCTGCTTTTGAGAAAAGAGCACTCTTCTACTCTACTGTGCTTCCTATGGGGTCCGAACAGTGAGCTTGCTCAGAACAAAAGAACTGTGCTTCCTACACACACCGGCCATATCTAGTTCAACTCTGCTTAGGAAACTGAGAAGAACAGTAGCTCCTCTTCAGTCCAAGACACTGTACTTTCGGGGAACAGACGCGAGTGCTATTTGCACTGTGTATGGCAATTGGAGCACAATAGTGACTTGTCTTACCAGAAAACAACTCTTGCTCGTACGACAAAAAACTGCATGTGACTCAACTCCATATAGGACTGGGAAACAACGCTAGCTCGCCTTACAAGAAACACACTCTGCTTTTGAGAAAAGAGCACTCTTCTACTCTACTGTGTTTCCTTTTGGGTCTGAACAGTGAGCTTGCTCAGAACAAAAGGACTGTGCTTCCTACACCCACGGCCATAACTAGTTCAATTCTGCTTAGGAACCTGACAAGAACAGTAGATCCTCTTCAGTCCAATACACTGTACTTGCTGCTAACAGACGCCAGTGCTATTTGTCCTGTGTATGGCAATGGCAGCGCAATAGTGACTCTTCTTACCATAAAACAACTCTTGCTCGTAGGACCAGAAACTGCATGTGATTCAACTCCATTTAGGACTGGGAAACAAAAGCTAGCTCACCTTACAAGAAACACACTCTGCTTTAGAGAAAAGAGCACTCTTCTACTCTACTGTGTTTCCTATGGGGCCAGAACAGTGAGCTTGCTCAGAACAAAAGAACTGTGCTTCCTACACACGGGCCATATCTAGTTCAACTCTGCTTAGGAAACTGACAAGAACAGTAGCTCCTCTTCAGTCCAATACACTGTACTTGCTGGGAACAGACGCATGTGCTATTTGCACTGTGTATGCCAAAGGGAGCGCAATAGTGACTTTCCTTACCGGAAAACAACACTTGCTCATAGGACTAGAAACTGCATGTGATTCCACTCCATTTAGGACTGGGAAAGAAATGCTAGCTCACCTTACAAGAAACACACTCTGCTTTAGAGAAAATAGCACTCTTCTACTCTACTGTGTTTCCTATGGGGTCCAAACAGTGAGCTTGCTCAGAACAAAAGAACTGTGCTTAATACACACACGGACCACAACTAGTTCAACTCTGCTTAGGAAACTGACAAGAACAGTAGCTCCTATTCAGTCCAATACACTGTACTTGCTGGGAAAAGACGCGAGTGCTATTTGCCTTGTGTAGGGCAATGGGAGCGCAATAGTGACTTTCCGTTCCAGAAAACAACTCCTGTTCGTAGGACCAGAAACTGCATGTGATTCAACTCCATTTATGACTGGGAAACAAACTCTCGCTCGCTTTACAAGAAACACACTCTGCTTTTGAGAAAGGAGCGATCTTCTACTCTACTGTGTTTCCTATAGGGCCATAACAGTGAGCTTGCTCAGAACATAAGAACTGTGCTTTCTACACACACCTGCCATATCTAGTTCAACTCTGCTTAGGAAACTGACAAGAACAGTAGCTCCTCTTCAGTCCGATACACTGTACTTGTGGGGAACCGAAGCGAGTGATATTTGCACTGTGTATGGCAATTGGAGCACAATAGTGACTTGTCTTACCAGAAAACAACTCTTGCTCGTTGGACAAAAAACTGCATGTGACTCAACTCCATTTAGGACTGGGAAACAAACACTAGCTCACCTTACAAGAAACACACTCTGCTTTTGAGAAAAGAGCACTCTTCTACTCTACTGTGTTTCCTATGTGTTCCGAACAGTGAGCTTGCTCAGAACAAAAAAACTGTGCTTCCTAAACACACGGCCATATCTATTTCAACTCTGCTTAGGAAACTGACAAGAACAGTATAACCTCCACTCAAATACACTGCACATGCTGCGAACAGGCACCAGTGCTATTTGCCCTGTGTATGACAATGGGAGCGCAATAGAGACTCTTCTTACCAGAAAACAACCTTTGCTCGTAGGACCAGAAACTGCAAGTGACTCAACTCCATTTAGGACTAGGAAAGAAACGCTAGCTCGCCTTACAAGAAACACACTCTGCTTTTGAGAAAAGAGCACTCTTCAACTCTACTGTGTTTCCTATAGGGCCAGAACAGTGAACTTGCTCAAAAAAAAAGAACTGTGCTTCCTACACACACGACCATATCTAGTTCAATTCTGCTTAGGAACCTGACAAGAACAGTAGATTCTCTTCAGTCCAATACACTGTACATGCTGGGAACCAACAACAATGCTATATGCACTGTGTATGACATTGAGAGCACAATAGTGATTCTTCTTCCCAGAAAACAATTCTTGCTCGTAGGACCAGAAACTGCATGGGATTCAACTCCATTTAGGACTGGGAAACAAACGCTAGCTCACCTTACAAGAAACACACTCTGCTTTTGAGAAAAGAGCACTCATCTACTCTACTGGGTTTCCTATGGGGTCCAAACAGTGAGCTTGCTCAGAACAAAAGAACTGTGCTTCCTACACACATGGGCCATATCTAATTCAACTTTGCTTAGGTCACTGACAAGAACAGTAGCTCCTCTTCAGTCTAATACACTGTACTTGCTGGGAAGAGACGCGAGTGCTATTTGTACTCTCTATGGCAATGGGAGCACAATAGTGACTCTTAATACCAGAAAACAACTCTTGCTCTTAGGACCACAAACTGCATGTGACTCACCTCCATTTAGGACTGGGAAACAAACGTTAGCTCTGCTCACAAGAAACACACTCTGCTTTTGAGAAAAGAGCACTCTTCTACTCTACTGTGTTTCCTCTATGGCCAGAACAATGAGCTTGCTCAGAATAAAAGGACTGAGCTTCCTACACACACGGGCCGTATCCAATTCAATTCTCCTTAGGAAACTGACGAGAATAGTATACGCTCTTCAGTCAAATACACTGCACTTGCTGGGAACAGACACCAGGGCTATTTGCCCTGTGTATGACAAAGGGAGCGCAATAGTGACTCTTCTTACCAGAAAACAACTCTTGCTCATAGGACCAGAAACTGCATGAGACACAACTCCATTTAGGACAGGGAAAGAAACGCTAGCTTGCCTTACAAGAAACACACTCTGCTTTTGAGAAAAGAGCACTCTTCTACTATACTGTGTTTCCTATAGGGCCAGAACAGTGAACTTGCTCAGAACAAAAGAACTGTGCTTCCTACACACAGGGGCCATATATAGTTCAACTCTGCTTAGGAAACTGACAAGAACAGTAGCTCCTCTTCAGTCCAATACTCTGTACATGCATGGAACAGATGCCAGTGCTATTTGCACTGTTTCTGGCAAAGGGAGCGCAATAGTGACTCTTCTTACCAGAAAAATCTCTGGCTCGTAGAACCAAAAACTGCACGGGATTCAATTCCATTTCTGACTGGGAAACAAACACTAGCTTGCCTTTCAATAAACACACTCTGCTTTTGAGAAAAGAGCACTCTTCTACTTTACTGTGTTTCCAATGGGGTCCAAACAGTGAGCTTGCTCAGAACAAAAGAACTGTGCTTTCTACACACATGGCCATATCTAGTTCAATTCTGCGTAGGAACCTGACAAGAACAGTAGATCCTCTTCAGTCCAATACACTGTACTTGCTGCTAACAGACGCCAGTGCTATTTGCCCTGTGTATGAAAATGGGAGCGCAATAGTGACTCTTCTTACCAGAAAACAACTCTTGCTCGTAGGACCAGAAACTGCATGGGATTCAACTCCATTTCGGACTGGGATACAAATGCTAGCTCGCCTTCCATGAAACACACTCTGCATTTGAGAAAAGAGCACTCTTCTACTCTACTGTGCTTCCTATGGGGTCCGAACAGTGAGCTTGCTCAGAACAAAAGAACTGTGCTTCCTACACACAAGGGCCATATCTAGTTCAACTCTGCTTAGGAAACTGACAAGAACAGTAGCTCCTCTTCAGTCCGATACACCGTACATGCAGGGAAAAGACGCAAGTGTTATTTGCCTTGTGTAGGGCAATGGGAGCACAATAGAGACTTTCCTTACCAGAAAACAACTCTTGTTCGTAGGACCAGAAACTGCATGGGATTCAACTCCATTTAGGACTAGGAAACAAACGCTAGCTTGCCTTACAAAAACACACTCTGCTTTTGAGAAAAGAGCACGCTTCTACTCTACTGTGTTTCCTATAGGGCCAGAACAGTGAGCTTGCTCAGAACATAAGAACTGTTCTTCCTACACACACGGGCCATACCATGTTCAACTCTGCTTAGGAAACTGACAAGAACAGTAGCACCTCTTCAATCCGATACACTGTACTTGCTGGGAACAGACGCGGGAGCTATTTGCACTGTGTAGGGCAATGGGAGCACAATAGTGACTTTCCTTACCAGAAAACAACTCTTGCTCTTAGGACCAGAAACTGCATGTGATTCAACTCCATTTAGGACTGGGAAACAAACGCTAGCTCGCCTTACAAGAAACACACTCTGCTTGTGAGAAAAGAGCACTCTTCTACTCTACTGTGTTTCCTATGGTGTCCGAACAGTGAGCTTGCTCAGAACAAAAGAACTGTGCTTCCTACACACACGGCCATATCTAGTTCAATTCTGCTTAGGAACCTGAGAAGAACAGTAGATCCTCTTCAGGCCAATACACTGTACTTGCTGGGAACAGACGCCAGGGCTATTTGTCCTGTGTATGGCAATGGTAGCGCAATAGTGACTCTTCTTACCATAAAACAACTCTTGCTCGTAGGACTAGAAACTGCATGTCATTCAACTCCATTTAGGACTGGGAAACAAAAGCTAGCTCGCCTTACAAGAAACACACTCTGCTTTAGAGAAAAGAGCACTCTTCTACTCTACTGTTTTTCCTATATGGCCATAACAGTGAGCTTGGTCAGAACAAAAGAACTGTGCTTCCTACACACGGGCCATAATTAGTTCAACTCTGCTTAGGAAACTGACAAGAACAGTAGCTCCTCTTCAGTCCGAAACACTGTACTTGCTGGGAACTGACGCGAGTGCTATTTGCACGGTGTATGGCAATGGGAGCACAATAGTGACTTTCCTTACCAGAAAACAACTATTGCTCATAGAACCAGAAACTGCATGTGATTCAACTCCATTTAGGACTGGGATACAAATGCTAGCTCGCCTTACATGAAACACACTCTGCTTTTGAGAAAAGAGCACTCTTCTACTCTACTGTGCTTCCTATGGGGTCCGAACAGTGAGCTTGCTCAGAACAAAAGAACTGTGCTTCCTACACACCCCGGCCATATCTAGTTCAACTCTGCTTAGGAAACTGAGAAGAACAGTAGCTCCTCTTCAGTCCAAGACACTGTACTTTCGGGGAACAGACGCGAGTGCTATTTGCACTGTGTATGGCAATTGGAGCACAATAGTGACTTGTCTTACCAGAAAACAACTCTTGCTCGTACGACAAAAAACTGCATGTGACTCAACTCCATATAGGACTGGGAAACAACGCTAGCTCGCCTTACAAGAAACACACTCTGCTTTTGAGAAAAGAGCACTCTTCTACTCTACTGTGTTTCCTTTTGGGTCTGAACAGTGAGCTTGCTCAGAACAAAAGGACTGTGCTTCCTACACCCACGGCCTTAACTAGTTCAATTCTGCTTAGGAACCTGACAAGAACAGTAGATCCTCTTCAGTCCAATACACTGTACTTGCTGCTAACAGACGCCAGTGCTATTTGTCCTGTGTATGGCAATGGCAGCGCAATAGTGACTCTTCTTACCATAAAACAACTCTAGCTCGTAGGACCAGAAACTGCATGTGATTCAACTCCATTTAGGACTGGGAAACAAAAGCTAGCTCACCTTACAAGAAACACACTCTGCTTTAGAGAAAAGAGCACTCTTCTACTCTACTGTGTTTCCTATGGGGCCAGAACAGTGAGCTTGCTCAGAACAAAAGAACTGTGCTTCCTACACACGGGCCATATCTAGTTCAACTCTGCTTAGGAAACTGACAAGAACAGTAGCTCCTCTTCAGTCCAATACACTGTACTTGCTGGGAACAGACGCATGTGCTATTTGCACTTTGTATGCCAAAGGGAGCACAATAGTGACTTTCCTTACCGGAAAACAACACTTGCTCATAGGACTAGAAACTGCATGTGATTCCACTCCATTTAGGACTGGGAAAAAACTGCTAGCTCACCTTACAAGAAACACACTCTGCTTTAGAGAAAATAGCACTCTTCTACTCTACTGTGTTTCCTATGGGGTCCAAACAGTGACCTTGCTCAGAACAAAAGAACTGTGCTTAATACACACACAGACCACAACTAGTTCAACTCTGCTTAGGAAACTGACAAGAACAGTAGCTCCTATTCAGTCCAATACACTGTACTTGCTGGGAAAAGACGCGAGTGCTATTTGCCTTGTGTAGGGCAATGGGAGCGCAATAGTGACTTTCCGTTCCAGAAAACAACTCTTGTTCGTAGGACCAGAAACTGCATGTGATTCAACTCCATTTATGACTGGGAAACAAACTCTCGCTCGCTTTACAAGAAACACACTCTGCTTTTGAGAAAGGAGCGATCTTTTACTCTACTGTGTTTCCTATAGGGCCATAACAGTGAGCTTGCTCAGAACATAAGAACTGTGCTTTCTACACACACGGGCCATATCTAGTTCAACTCTGCTTAGGAAACTGACAAGAACAGTAGCTCCTCTTCAGTCCGATACACTGTACTTGTGGGGAACCGAAGCGAATGATATTTGCACTGTGTATGGCAATTGGAGCACAATAGTGACTTGTCTTACCAGAAAACAACTCTTGCTCGTTGGACAAAAAACTGCATGTGACTCAACTCCATTTAGGACTGGGAAACAAACGCTAGCTCACCTTACAAGAAACACACTCTGCTTTTGAGAAAAGAGCACTCTTCTACTCTACTGTGTTTCCTATGTGTTCCGAACAGTGAGCTTGCTCAGAACAAAAAAACTGTGCTTCCTAAACACACGGCCATATCTAGTTCAACTCTGCTTAGGAAACTGACAAGAACAGTATACCCTCTACTCAAATACACTGCACATGCTGCGAACAGGCACCAGTGCTATTTGCCCTGTGTATGACAATGGGAGCGCAATAGAGACTCTTCTTACCAGAAAACAACCTTTGCTCGTAGGACCAGAAACTGCAAGTGACTCAACTCCATTTAGGACTGGGAAAGAAACGCTAGCTCGCCTTACAAGAAACACACTCTGCTTTTGAGAAAAGAGCACTCTTCAACTCTACTGTGTTTCCTATAGGGCCAGAACAGTGAACTTGCTCAAAAAAAAAGAACTGTGCTTCCTACACACACGACCATATCTAGTTCAATTCTGCTTAGGAACCTGACAAGAACAGTAGATTCTCTTCAGTCCAATACACTGTACATGCTGGGAACCGACGACAATGCTATATGCACTGTGTATGACATTGAGAGCACAATAGTGATTCTTCTTCCCAGAAAACAATTCTTGCTCGTAGGACCAGAAACTGCATGGGATTCAACTCCATTTAGGACTGGGAAACAAACGCTAGCTCGCCTTACAAGAAACACACTCTGCTTTTGAGAAAAGAGCACTCATCTACTCTACTGGGTTTCCTATGGGGTCCAAACAGTGAGCTTGCTCAGAACAAAAGAACTGTGCTTCCTACACACATGGGCCATATCTAATTCAACTTTGCTTAGGTCACTGACAAGAACAGTAGCTCCTCTTCAGTCTAATACACTGTACTTGCTGGGAAGAGACGCGAGTGCTATTTGTACTCTCTATGGCAATGGGAGCGCAATAGTGACTCTTCATACCAGAAAACAACTCTTGCTCTTAGGACCACAAACTGCATGTGACTCACCTCCATTTAGGACTGGGAAACAAACGCTAGCTCTGCTCACAAGAAACACACTCTGCTTTTGAGAAAAGAGCACTCTTCTACTCTACTGTGTTTCCTCTATGGCCAGAACAATGAGCTTGCTCAGAATAAAAGGACTGAGCTTCCTACACACACGGGCCATATCCAATTCAATTCTCCTTAGGAAACTGACGAGAATAGTTTACGCTCTTCAGTCAAATACACTGCACTTGCTGGGAACAGACACCAGTGCTATTTGCCCTGTGTATGACAAAGGGAGCGCAATAGTGACTCTTCTTACCAGAAAACAACTCTTGCTCATAGGACCAGAAACTGCATGAGACACAACTCCATTTAGGACAGGGAAAGAAACGCTAGCTTGCCTTACAAGAAACACACTCTGCTTTTGAGAAAAGAGCACTCTTCTACTATACTGTGTTTCCTATAGGGCCAGAACAGTGAACTTGCTCAGAACAAAAGAACTGTGCTTCCTACACACAGGGGCCATATATAGTTCAACTCTGCTTAGGAAACTGACAAGAACAGTAGCTCCTCTTCAGTCCAATACTCTGTACATGCATGGAACAGATGCCAGTGCTATTTGCAGTGTTTAGGGCAAAGGGAGCACAATAGTGACTCTTCTTACCAGAAAAATCTCTGGCTCGTAGAACCAAAAACTGCACGGGATTCAATTCCATTTCTGACTGGGAAACAAACACTAGCTTGCCTTTCAATAAACACACTCTGCTTTTGAGAAAAGAGCACTCTTCTACTCTACTGTGTTTCCAATGGGGTCCAAACAGTGAGCTTGCTCAGAACAAAAGAACTGTGCTTTCTACACACATGGCCATATCTAGTTCAATTCTGTGTAGGAACCTGACAAGAACAGTAGATCCTCTTCAGTCCAATACACTGTACTTGCTGCTAACAGACGCCAGTGCTATTTGCCCTGTGTATGAAAATGGGAGCGCAATAGTGACTCTTCTTACCAGAAAACAACTCTTGCTCGTAGGACCAGAAACTGCATGGGATTCAACTCCATTTAGGACTGGGAAACAAACGCTAACTCGCCTTACAAGAAACACACTCTGCTTTTGAGAAAAGAGCAATCTTCTACTCTACTGTGTTTCCTATAAGGCCAGAACAGTGAACTTGCTCAGAACAAAAGAACTGTGCTTCCTACACACGGGCCATAACTAGTTCAACTCTGCTTAGGAAACTGACAAGAACAGTAGCTCCTCTTCAGTCCAATACACTGTACTTGCTGGGAACAGACGCGAGTGCTATTTGCACTGTGTATGGCAATGAGAGCACAATAGTGACTTTCCTTAACAGAAAACAACTCTTGCTCCTAGGAACACAAACTGCATGTGATTCAACGCCATTTAGGACTGGGAAACAAAAGCTAGCTCGCCTTACAAGAAACACTCTCTGCTTTTTAGAAAAGAGCACTCTTCTACTCTACTGTGTTTCCTATGGGGTCCGAAAAGTGAGCTTGCTCAGAACAAAAGAACTGTGCTTCCTACACACACGGCCATATCTAGTTCAATTCTGCTTAGAAACCTGACAAGAACGGTAGATCCTCTTCATTCCAATACACTGTACTTGCTGGGAACAGATGCCAGTGCTATTTGTCCTGTGTATGGCAATGGCAGCGCAATAGTGACTATTCTTACCATAAAACAACTCTTGCTCACAGGACCAGAAACTGCATGTGATTCCACTCCATTTAGGACTGAGACACAAACGCTAGCTCACCTTACAAGAAACACACTCTGCTTTAGAGAAAAGAGCACTCTTCTACTGTACTGTGTTTCCTATGGGGTCCAAACAGTGAGCTTGCTCAGAACAAAAGAACTGTGCTTCCTACACACAAGGACCATATGTAGTTCAACTCAGCTTAGGAAACTGACAAGAACAGTAGCTCCTATTCAGTCCAATACACTGTACTTGCTGGGAAAAGACGCGAGTGCTATTTGCCCTGTGTATGCAAATGGGAGCGCAATAGTGACTTTCCTTACCAGAAAACAACTCTTGTTCGTAGGACCAGAAACTGCATGTGATTCAACTCCATTTAGGACCTGGAAACAAACGCTAGCTCGCCTTACAAGAAACACACTCTGCTTTTGAGAAAAGATCACTTTTCTACTCTACTGAGTTTCCTATAGGGCCAGAACAGTGAGCTTGCTCAGAACATAATAACTGTGCTTCCTAAACACACGGGCCATATCTAGTTCAACTCTGCTTAGGAAACTGACAAGAACAGCAGCTCCTCTTCAGTCCGATACACTGTACTTGCTGAGAACAGACGTGAGTGCTATTTGCACTGTGTATGGAAATTGGAGCACAATGGTGACTCATCTTACCAGAAAACAACTCTTG
>NW_026737843.1:0-31091 GCF_949786415.1 Peromyscus eremicus
TGATTCAACTCCATTTAGGACTGGGAAACAAATGCTAGCTCGCCTTACAAGAAACACACTCTGCTTTAGAGAAAAGAGCACTCTTCAACTCTACTGTGTTTACTATGGGGTTAGAACAGTGAGCTTGCTCAGAAGAAGAGAAATGTGCTTCCTACACTCGGGCCATATCTAGTTCAACTCTGCTTAGGAAACTGACAAGAACAGTAGCTCCTCTTCAGTCCGATACACTGTACTTCCTGGGAACAGACGGGACTGCTATTTGCACTGTGTATGGCTATTGGAGCACAATAGTGACTCGTCTTACCAGAAAACAACTCTTGCTCGTAGGACAAAAAACTGCCTGTGACTCAACTCCATTTAGGACTGAGAAACAAACGCTAGCTCGCCTTCCAAGAAACACACTCTGCTTTTGAGAAAAGAGCACTCTTCTACTCTACTGTGTTTCCTATGGGTTCCGAACAGTGAGCTTGCTCAGAACAAAAAAACTGTGCTTCCTACACACACGGCCATATCTAGTTCAAGTCTGCTTAGGAACCTGACAAGAACAGTAGATCCTCTTCCATCCAATACACTGTACTTGCTGGGAAAACACACCAGTGTTATTTGTCCTGTGTATGGCAAAGGCAGCGCAATAGTGACTCTTCTTACCAGAAAACAACTCTTTCTTGTAAGACCAGAAACTGCATGTGATTCAACTCCATTTAGGACTGGGAAACAAACGCTAGCTCGCCCTACATGAAACACACTCTGCTTTTAAGAAAAGAGCACTCTTCTACTCTACTGTGTTTCCTATGGGGTCCAAACAGTGAGCTTGCTCAGAACAAAAGAACTGTGCTTCCTACACACACGGCCATATCTAGTTCAACTCTGCTTAGGAACCTGACAAGAACAGTAGATCCTCTTCAGTCCAATACACTGTACTGCTGGGAACAGACAACAGTGCTATTAGTCCTGTGTATGGCAATGGCAGCGCAATAGTGACTCTTCTTACCATAAAACAACTCTTGCTCGTAGGACCAGAAACTGCATGTGATGACACTCCATTTAGGACTGGGAAACAAAAGCTAGCTCGCCTTACAAGAAACACACTCTGCTTTAGAGAAAAGAGCACTCTTCTACTCTACTGTGTTTCCTATTAGGCCAGAACTGTGAGCTTGCTCAGAACTAAAGAACTGTGCTTCCTACACTCGGGCCATATCTAGTTCAACTCTGCTTAGGAAACTGACAAGAACAGTAGCTCCTCTTCAGTCCAATACACTGTACTTGCTCAGAACAGACGCGAGTGCTATTTGCACTGTGTATGGCAATTGGAGCACAATAGTGACTCGTCTTACCAGAAAACAACTCTTCTTCCTAGGACAAAAAATTGCATGTGACTCAACTCCATTTAGGACTGGGAAACAAACGCTAGCTCGCTTTCCAAAAACACACTCTGCTTTTGAGAAAAGAGCACTCTTCTACTCTACTGTGTTTCCTATGGGGTCCAAACAGTGAGCTTGCTCAGAACAAAAGAACTGTTATTCCTACACACACCGACCATATCTAGTTCAACTCTGCTTAGGAAACTTACAAGAACAGTAGCTCCTATTCAGTCCAATACACTGTACTTGCTGGGAACAGACGCGACTGCTATTTGCACTGTGTATGGCAATGGGAGCACAATAGTAACTTTCCTTACCCGAAAACAACTCTTGTTCATAGGACCGGAAACTGCCTGTGATTGAACTCCATTTATGACTAGGAAACAAACGCTAGCCTGCCTTACAAGAAACACACTCTGCTTTTGAGAAAAGAGCACTCTTCTACTCTACTGTGTTTCCTATGAGGTCCGAACAGTGAGCTTGCTCAGAACCAAAAAAAACGTGATTCTTACACACACCACCACACCTAGTTCAATTCTGCTTAGTAACCTGACAAGAACAGTAGATCCTCTTCAGTCCAATACACTGTACTGCTGGGAACAGACAACAGTGCTATTTGTCCTGTGTATGGCAATGGCAGCGCAATAGTGACTCTTCTTACCATAAAACAACTCTTGCTCATAGGACCAGAAACTGCATGTGATTCAACTCCATTTAGGACTGGGAAACAAAAGCTAGCTCGCCTTACAAGAAACACACTCTGCTTTATAGAAAAGAGCACTCTTCTACTCTACTGTGTTTCTTATAGGGCCAGAACAGTGAGCTTGCTCAGAACAAAAGAACTGTGCTTCCTACACACACCGACCATATCTAGTTCAACTCTGCTTAGGAAACTGACAAGAACAGTAGCTCCACTTCAGTCCGATACACTGTATTTGCTGGGAACAGACGCGAGTGCTATTTGCACTGTGTATGGCAATGGGAGCTCAATAGTGACTTTCCTTACCAGAAAACAACTCTTGCTCGTAGGAACAGAAACTGCATGGGATTCAACTCCATTTAGGACTGGGAAACAAACGCTAGCTCGCCTTACAAGAAACACACTCTGCTTTTGAGAAAAGAGCACAATTCTACTCTACTGTGTTTCCTATGGGGTCCGAACAGTGAGCTTGCTCAGAACAAATGAACTGTGCTTCCTACACACACCGACCATATCTAGTTCAACTCTGCTTAGGAAACTGACAAGAACAGTAGCTCCTCTTCAGTCCGATACACTGTATTTGCAGGGAACAGACGAGAGTGCTATTTGCACTGTGTATGGCAATGGGAGGTCAATAGTTACTTTCCTTACCAGAAAACAACTCTTGCTCGTAGGTACAGAAACTGCATGGGATTCAACTCCATTTAGGACTGGGAAACAAACGCTAGCTCACCTTACAAGAAACACACTCTGCTTTTGAGAACAGAGCACAATTCTACTCTACTGGGTTTCCTATGGGGTCCGAACAGAGAGCTTGCTCAGAACAAAAGTACTGTGCTTCCTACACACACGGCCATATCTAGTTCAATTCTGCTTAGGAACCTGACAAGAACAGTCGATCCTCTTCAGTCCAATACACTGTACTTGCTGGGAACAGACGCCAGTGCTATTTGTCCTGTGTATGGCAATGGCAGCGCAATAGTGACTCTTCTTACCATAAAACAACTCTTGTTCGTAGGACCAGAAACTGCATGTGATTCAACTCCATTTAGGACTGGGAAACAAACGCTAGCTAGCCTTACAAGAAACACATTCTGCTTTAGAGAAAAGAGCACTCTTCTACTCTACTGTGTTTCCTATAGGGCCAGAACAGTGAGCTTGCTCAGAACAAAAGAACTGTGCTTCCTACACACGGGCCATATCTAGTTCAACTCTGCTTAGGAAACTGACAAGAACAGTAGCTCCTATTCAGTCCAATACACTGTACTTGCTGGGAACAGACACGAGTGCTCTTTGCACTGTGTATTGCATTTGGAGCGCAATAGTGACTCTTCTTACCAGAAAAGAACTCTTGCTCGTAGCACCAAAAACTGCCTGTGACTCTACTCCATTTAGGACTGCGAAACAAACGCGAGCTCGCCTTACAAGAAACACACTCTGCTTTAGAGAAAAGAGCACTCTTCTACTCTACTGGGTTCCCTATGGGGTCCGAACAGTGAGCTTGCTCAGAACAAAAAAACTGTGTTTCCTACACACAAGGCCATATCTAGTTCAAGTCTGATTAGGAACCTGACAAGAACAGTAGATCCTCTTTCGTCCAATACACTGTACTTGCTTGGACAAGACGCCAGTGCTATTTGTCCTGTGTATGGCAATGGCAGCGCAATAGTGACTCTTCTTACCAGAAAACATCTCTTGCTTGTATGACCAGAAACTCCATGTGATTCAACTCCATTTAGGACTGGGAAACAAACGCTAGCTCGCCTTACAAGAAACACACTCTGCTTTTGAGAAAAGAGCACTCCTCTACTCTACTGTGTTTCCTATAGGGCCAGAACAGTGAGCTTGCTCAGGAAAAAAGAACTGTGCTTCCTATATACACGGGCCATATCTAGTTCAACTCTGCTTAGGAAACTGACAAGAACAGTAGCTCCTCTTCAGTCCAATACACTGTACTTGCTCGGAACAGACGCGAGTGCTATTTGCACTGTGTATGGCAATTTGAGCACAATAGTGACTCGTCTTACCAGAAAACAACTCTTGCTCGTAGGACAAAAAACTTCATGTGACTCAACTCCATTTAGGACTGGGAAACAAACGCTAGCTCGCCTTTCAAAAACACACTCTGCTTTTGAGAAAAGAGCACTCTTCTACTCTACTGTGTTTCCTATAGGGCCAGAACAGTGAGCTTGCTCAGAACAAAAGAACTGTGCTTCCTACACACACGGCCATATCTAGTTCAACTCTGCTTAGGAACCTGACAAGAACAGTAGATCCTCTTCAGTCCAATACACTGTACTGCTTGGAACAGACAACAGTGCTATTAGTCCTGTGTATGGCAATGGCAGCGCAATAGTGACTCTTCTTACCATAAAACAACTCTTGCTCGTAGGACCAGAAACTGCATGTGATGACACTCCATTTAGGACTGGGAAACAAAAGCTAGCTCGCCTTACAAGAAACACACTCTGCTTTTGAGAAAAGAGCACTCTTCTACTCTACTGTGTTTCCTATAAGGCCAGAACTGTGAGCTTGCTCAGAACTAAAGAACTGTGCTTCCTACACTCGGGCCATATCTAGTTCAACTCTGCTTAGGAAACTGACAAGAACAGTAGCTCCTCTTCAGTCCAATACACTGTACTTGCTCAGAACAGACGCGAGTGCTATTTGCACTGTGTATGGCAATTGGAGCACAATAGTGACTCGTCTTACCAGAAAACAACTCTTCTTCCTAGGACAAAAAATTGCATGTGACTCAACTCCATTTAGGACTGGGAAACAAACGCTAGCTCGCTTTCCAAAAACACACTCTGCTTTTGAGAAAAGAGCACTCTTCTACTCTACTGTGTTTCCTATGGGGTCCGAACAGTGAGCTTGCTCAGAACAAAAGAACTGTTATTCCTACACACGCCGACCATATCTAGTTCAACTCTGCTTAGGAAACTGACAAGAACAGTAGCTCCTATTCAGTCCAATACACTGTACTTGCTAGGAACAGACGCGACTGCTATTTGCACTGTGTATGGCAATGGGAGCACAATAGTAACTTTCCTTACCAGAAAACAACTCTTGCTCATAGGACCGGAAACTGCCTGTGATTGAACTCCATTTAGGACTAGGAAACAAACGCTAGCTCGCCTTACAAGAAACACACTCTGCTTTTGAGAAAAGAGCACTCTTCTACTCTACTGTGTTTCCTATGAGGTCCGAACAGTGAGCTTGCTCAGAACCAAAAAAAACGTGATTCTTACACACACCACCACACCTAGTTCAATTCTGCTTAGGAACCTGACAAGAACAGTAGATCCTCTTCAGTCCAATACACTGTACTGCTGGGAACAGACAACAGTGCTATTTGTCCTGTGTATGGCAATGGCAGCGCAATAGTGACTCTTCTTACCAGAAAACAACTCTTGCTCGTAGGACCAGAAACTGCATGGGATTCAACTCCATTTAGGACTGGGAAACAAACGCTAGCTCGCCTTACAAGAAACACACTCTGCTTTTGAGAAAACAGCACTCTTCTACTCTACTGAGTTTCCTATGGGGTCCAAACAGTGAGCTAGCTCAGAACAAAAGAACTCTGCTTCTTACACACACCGACCATATCTAGTTCAACTCTGCTTAGGAAACTGACAAGAACAGTAGCTCCTATTCAGTCCAATACACTGTACTTCCTGGGAACAGACGCTAGTGCTATTTGCACTGTGTATGGCAATGGGAGCACAATAGTAACTTTCCTTACCAGAAAACAAGTCTTGCTCGTAGGACAAAAAACTGCATGTGACTCAACTCCATTTAGGACTGGGAAACAAATGCTAGCTCGCCTTCCTAGAAACACACTCTGCTTTTGAGAAAAGAGCACTCTTCTACTCTACTGTTTCCCATGTGTTCCGAACAGTGAGCTTGCTCAGATCAAAAAAACTGTGCTTCCTACAAACACGGCCATATCTAATTCAAGTCTGCTTAGGAACCTGACAAGAACAGTAGCTCCTTTTCAGTCCAATACACTGTATTTGCTGGGAACAGACAGCAGTGCTATTTGTCCTGTGTAGGGCAATGGCAGCGAAACATTGACTCTTCTTACCAGAAAACAACTCTTGCTCGTAGGACCAGAAACTGCATGGGATTCAACTCCATTTAGGACTAGGAAACAAACTCTAGCTCGCCTTACATGAAACACACTCTGCTTTTGAGAAAAGAGCACTCTTCTACTCTACTGTGTTTCCTATGGGGTCAGAACAGTGAGATTGCTCATAACAAAAGAACTGTGCTTCCTACACACACGGGCCATATCTAGTTCAACGCTGCTTAGGAAACTGACAAGAACAGTAGCTCCTCTTCAGTCCGATACACTGTACTTGCGGGGAACAGACGCGAGTGCTATTTGCACTGTGTATCGCTATTGGAGCACAATAGTGACTCGTCTTAGCAGAAAACAACTCTTGCTCGTAGGACATAAAACTGCATGTGACTCAACTCCATTTATGACTGGGAACCATCGCTAGGTCGCCTTCCAAGAAACACATTCTGCTTTTGAGAAAAGAGCACTCTATACTCTACTGTGTTTCCTATGGTTTCCGAACAGTGAGCTTGCTCAGAACAAAAAAACTGTGCTTCCTACACACACGGCCATAACTAGTTCAACTCTGCTTAGGAAACTGACAAGAACAGCAGCTCCTATTCAGTCCAATACACTGTACTTGCTGGGAACAGACGCGAGTGGTATTTGCACTGTGTATGTCAATATGAGCACAATAGTGACTTTCCTTACCAGAAAACAACTCTTGCTCATTGGACCGGAAACTGCCTGTGATTGAACTCAATTTAGGACTAGGAAACAAATGCTAGATCGCCTTACAAGAAACACACTCTGCTTTTGAGAAAATAGCACTCTTCTACTCTACTGTGTTTCCTATGAGGTCCGAACAGTGAGCTTGCTCAGAACAAAAAAACCGTGCTTCCTACACACACCGCCATACCTAGTTCAATTCTGCTTAGGAACCTGACAAGAACAGTAGATCCTCTTCAGTCCAATACACTGTACTTGCTGGGAACAGATGCCAGTGCTATTTGTCCTGTGTTTGGCAATGGCAGCGCACTAGTGACTCTTCTTACCAGAAAACAACTCTTCCTTGTAAGACCAGAAACTGCATGTGATTCAACTCCATTTAGGACTGGGAAACAAACGCTAGCTCGCCCTACAAGAAACACACTCTGCTTTTAAGAAAAGAGCACTCTTCTACTCTACTGTGTTTCCTATGGGGTCCAAACAGTGAGCTTGCTCAGAACAAAAGAACTGTGCTTCCTACACACGCGGGACATATCTCGTTCAACTCTGCTTAGGAAACTGACAAGAACAGTAGCTCCTATTCAGTCCGATACACTGTACTTGCTGGGAACAGATGTGAGTGCTATTTGCACTGTGTATGGCAATGAGAGCGCAATAGTGACTTTCCTTACCAGAAAAAAACTCTTGTTCGTAGTACCAGAAACTGCATGGGATTCAACTCCATATAGGACTGGAAAGCAAATGCTAGCTCCCCTTACAAGAAACACGATCTGCTTTTGAGAAAAGAGTACTCTTCTACTCTACTGTGATTCCTATAGGGCCAGACAGTGAGCTTGATCAGAACAAAAGAACTGTGCTTTCTACACACACGGTCATATCTAGTTCAACTCTGCTTAGGAAACTGACAAGAACAGTAGCTCCTATTCAGTCCAATACACTGTAATTGCTGGGAAGAGACGCGAGTGCTATTTGCACTGTGTATGGCAATGGGAGCGCAATAGTGACTTTCCTTACCAGAAAACAACTCTTGCTCGTAGGACCAGAAACTGCATGTGATTCAACTCCATTTAAGACTGGTAAACAAATGCTAGCTCGCCTTACATGAAACACACTCTGCTTTTGAGAAAAGAGCACTCTTCTACTCTACTGTGTTTCCAAAGGGGTCCAAAGAGTGAGCTTGCTCAGAACAAAGGAACTGTGCTTCCTACACACACGGGCCATATCTAGTTCAACTCTGCTTAGGATACTGACAAGAACAGTAGCTCCTCTTCAGTCCGATACACTGTACTTGCTGGGAACAGACGCGAGTGCTATTTGCACTGTGTATGGCAATGGGAGCACAATAGTGACTTCCTTACCAGAAACCAACTCTTGCTCGTAGGACCAGAAACTGCATGTGATTCAACTCCATTTAGGACTGCGAAACAAACGCTAGCTCGCCTTACAAGAAACACACTCTGCTCTATTGAAAAGATCACTCTTCTACTCTACTGTGTTTCCTATAGGGCCAGAACAGTGAGCTTGCTGAGAACAAAAGAACTGTGCTTCCTACACACATGGACCATATCTAGTTCAACTCTGCTTAGGAAACTGACAAGAACAGTAGCCTCTATTCAGTCCAATACACTGTACTTGCTGGGAACAGACGCGAGTGCTATTTGCACTGGGTATGGCAATTGGAGCACAATAGTGACTCGTCTTTCCAGAAAACAACTCTTGCTCATAGGACAAAAAACTGCATGTGACTCAACTCCATTTAGGACTGGGAAACAAACGCTAGCTCGCCTTCCAAGAATCACACTCTGCTTTTGAGTAAAGAGCACTCTTCTACTCTACTGTTTCCTATGTGTTCCGAACAGTGAGCTTGCTCAGATCAAAAAAACTGTGCTTCCTACAAACTCGGCCATATCTAATTCAAGTCTGCTTAGGAACCTGACAAGAACAGTAGCTCCTATTCAGTCCGATACACTGTACTTGCTGGGAACAGACGCATGTGCTATTTGCACTGTGTATGGCAATGGGAGCGCAATAGTGACTTTCCTTACCAGAAAACAATTCTTGCTCATAGGACCAGAAACTGCATGTGATTCCACTCCATTTAGGACTGCGAAACAAACGCTAGCTCGCCTTACAAGAAACACACTCTGCTTTAGAGAAAAGAGCACTCTTCTACTCTACTGTGTTTCCTATGGGGTCCAAACAGTGAGCTTGCTCAGAACAAAAGAACTGTGCTTCCTACACACATGGACCATATCTAGTTCAACTCTGCTTAGGAAACTGACAAGAACAGTAGCCTCTATTCAGTCCAATACACTGTACTTGCTGGGAACAGACGCGAGTGCTATTTGCACTGTGTATGGCAATTGGAGCACAATAGTGACTCGTCTTACCAGAAAACAACTCTTGCTCATAGGACAAAAAACTGCATGTGACTCAACTCCATTTAGGACTGGGAAACAAACGCTAGCTCGCCTTCCAAGAAACACACTCTGCTTTTGAGAAAAGAGCACTCTTCTACTCTACTGTTTCCTATGTGTTCCGAACAGTGAGCTTGCTCAGATCAAAAAAACTGTGCTTCCTACACACTCGGCCATATCTAATTCAAGTCTGCTTAGGAACCTGACAAGAACAGTAGCTCCTATTCAGTCCGATACACTGTACTTGCTGGGAACAGACGCATGTGCTATTTGCACTGTGTATGGCAATGGGAGCGCAATAGTGACTTTCCTTAACAGAAAACAATTCTTGCTCATAGGACCAGAAACTGCATGTGATTCCACTCCATTTAGGACTGCGAAACAAACGCTAGCTCGCCTTACAAGAAACACCCTCTGCTTTAGAGAAAAGAGCACTCTTCTACTCTACTGTGTTTCCTATGGGGTCCAAACAGTGAGCTTGCTCAGAACAAAAGAACTGTGCTTCCTACACACACGGACCATATCTAGTTCACTTCTGCTTAGGAAACTGACAAGAACAGTAGCTCCTATTCAGTCCATTACACTGTACTTGCTGCGAACAGACACGAGTGCTATTTGCACTGTGTATGGCAATATGAGCACAATAGTGACTTTCCTTACCAGAAAACAACTCTTGCTAATTGGACCGGAAAATGCCTGTGATTGAACTCCATTTAGGACTAGGAAACAAATGCTAGCTTTCCTTACAAGAGACACACTCTGCTTTAGAGAAAAGAGCACTCTTCTACTCTACTGTGTTTCCTATAGGGCCAGAACAGTGAGCTTGCTCAGAACAAAAGAACTGTGCTTCCTACACACACGGCCATATCTAGTTCAACTCTGCTTAGGAACCTGACAAGAACAGTAGATCCTCTTCAGTCCAATACACTGTACATGCTGGGAACAGACGCCAGTGCTATTAGCCCTGTGTATGAAAATGGGAGCACAATAGTGACTCTTCTTACCAGAAAACAACTCTTGCTTGTAGGAACAGAAACTGCATGGGATTCAACTCCATTTAGGACTGGGAAACAAACGCTAGCCCGCTCGCCTTACAAGAAACACACTCTGCTTTTGAGAAAAGAGCACTCTTCTACTCTACTGTGTTTCCAATGCGGTCCAAACAGTGAGCTTGCTCAGAACAAAAGAACTGTGCTTCCTACACACACGGATCAAATCTAGTTCAACTCTGCTGAGGAAACTGACAAGAACAGTAGATCCTCTTCAGTCCAATACACTGTACATGCTGGGAACAGACACCAGTGCTATTTGCCCTGTGTAAAACAATGGGAGAACAATAGTGACTCTTCTTACCAAAAAACAACTCTTGCTCATAGTACCAGAAACTGCATGTGATTCAACTCCTTTTAGGACTGGGAAACAAACGCTAGCTCGGCTCGCCTTATAAGAAACACACTCTGCTTTTGAGAAAAGAGCACTCTTCTACTCTACTGTGTTTCCAATGGGGTCCAAACAGTGAGCTTGCTCAGAACAAAAGAACTGTGCTTCCTACACACACGGCCATATCAAATCAACTCTGCTTAGGAAACTGACAAGAAAAGTAGCTCCTATTCAGTCCAATACACTGTACTTGCTGGGAACAGACGCCAGTGCTATTTGTCCTATGTATGGCAATATGAGCACAATAGTGACTTTCCTTACCAGAAAACAACTCTTGCTCATTGGACTGAAAACTGCCTGTGATTGAACTCCATTTAGGACTAGGAAACAAACGCTAGCTCGCCTTACAAGAAACACACTCTGCTTTTGAGAAAAGAGCACTCTTCTACTCTACTGTTTTTCCTATGAGGTCCGAACAGTGAGCTTGCTCAGAACAAAAAAACCGTGCTTCCTATACACACCACCATACATAGGTCAATTCTTCTTAGGAACCTGACAAGAACAGTAGATCCTCTTCAGTCCAATACACTGTGCATGCTGGGAACAGACGCGAGTGCTATTTGCCCTGTGTATGACAATGGGAGCACAATAGTGACTCTTCTTAGCAGAAAACAACTCTTGCACGTAGGACCAGAAACTGCATGTGATGCAACTCCATTTAGGACTGGGAAACAAATGCTAGCTCGCCTTACAAGAAACACTCTCTGATTTAGAGAAAAAAGCACTCTTCTACTCTATTGTGTTTCCTAAGAGGTCCGAACAGTGAACTTGCTCAAACCAAAGGAACTGTGCTTCCAACACACACGGCCATATCTAGTTCAATTCTGCTTAGGAACCTGACAAGGAGAGTAGCTCCTATTCAGTCCAATACACTGTACTTGGTGGGAACAGACTCCAGTGCTATTTGTCCTGTGTATGGCAATGGCAGCACAACATTTACTATTCTTACCATAAAACAACTCTTGACAATAGGACCAGAAACTGCATGGGATTCAACTCCATTTAGGACTGGGAAACAAACGCTAGCTCTCCTTACAAGAAACACACTCTGCTTTTGAGAAAAGAGCACTCTTCTACTCTACTGTGTTTCCTATGGGGTCCAAACAGTTAGCTTGCTCAGAACAAAAGAACTGTGCTTCCTACACACACCGACCATATCTAGTTCAACTCTGCTTAGAAAACTGACAAGAACTGTAGCTCCTATTTAGTCCAATACACTGTACTTGCTGGGAACAGACGCGAGTGCTATTTGCACTGTGTATGGCAATGGGAGCACAATAGTAAATTTCCTTACCAGAAAACAACTCTTACTCATAGGACCGGAAACTGCCTGTGATTGAACTACAATTAGGGCTAGGAAACAAACGCTAGCTCGCCTTACAAGAAACACACTCTGCTTTTTAGAAAAGAGCACTCTTCTACTCTACTGTGTTTCCTATGGGGTCCAAACAGTGAGCTTGCTCAGAACAAAAGAACTGTGCTTCCTACACACAGGGACCATATCTAGTTCAGCTCTGCTTAGGAAACTGACAAGAACAGTAGCTCCTTTTTGTCCAATACACTCTACTTGCTGGGAACAGACGCCAGTGCTATTTGTCCTGTGTAGGGCAATGGCAGCACAATATTGACTCTTCTTACCAGAAAACAACTCTTGCTCGTAGGAACAGAAACTGCATGGGATTCAACTCCATTTAGGACTGGGAAACAAACGCTAGCTCGCCTTACAAGAAACACACTCTGCTTTTGAGAAAAGAGCAAAATTCAACTCTACTGTGTTTCCTATGGGGTCCGAACAGTGAGCTTGCTCAGAACAAAAGAACTGTGCTTCCTACACACACGGCCATATCTAGTTCAATTCTGCTTAGGAACCTGACAAGAACAGTAGATCCTCTTCAGTCTAATACACTGTACTTGCTGGGAACAGACGCCAGTGGAATTTGTCCTGTGTATGGCAATGGCAGCGCAATAGTGACTCTTCTTACCATAAAACAACTCTTGCTCGTAGGACCAGAAACTGCATGTGATTCAACTCCATTTAGGACTGGGAAACAAACGCTAGCTCGCCTTACAAGAAACACACTCTGCTTTAGAGAAAGAGCACTCTTCTACTCTACTGTGTTTCCTGTAGGGCCAGAACAGTGAGCTTGCTCAGAACAAAGAACCGTGCTTCCTACACACTTGCCATATCTAGTTCAACTCTGCTTAGGAAACTGACAAGAACAGTAGCTTTTATTCAGTCCAATACACTGTACTTGCTGGGAACAGACGCGAGTGCTATTTGCACTGTGTATGGCAATTGAAGCGCAATAGTGACTCTTCTTAACAGAAAACAACTCTTGCTCGTAGGACCAAAAACTGCATGTGACAACTCCATTTAGGACTGGGAAACAAAGGCGAGCTCGCCTTACAAGAAACACACTCTGCTTTAGAGAAAAGAGCACTCTTCTACTCTACTGTGTTCTATATGGGGTCCGAACAGTGAGCTTGCTCAGAACATAAAAACTGTGCTTCCTACAAACATGGCCATATCTAGTTCAAGTGTGATTAGGAACATGACAAGAACAGTAGCTCCTCTTCAGTCCGATACACTGTACTTGCTGGGAACAGACGCGAGTGCTATTTGCACTGTTTATGGCAATGGGAGCTCAATAGTGACTTTCCTTACCAAAAAACAACTCTTGCTCGTAGGACTTTAAACTGCATGTGATTCAACTCCATATAGAACTGGGAAACAAACGCTAGCTCGCCTTACAAGAAATAAACTCTGCTTTTGAGAAAAGAGCACTCTTCTACACTACTGTGTTTCCTATAGGGCCAGAACAGTGAGCTTGCTCAGAACAAAAAAACTGTGCTTCCTACACACACGGCCATATCTATTTCAACTCTGCTTAGGAACCTGACAAGAACAGTAGATCCTCTTCAGTCCAATACACTGTACATGCTGGGAACAGACGCGTGTGCTATTTGCCCTGTGTATGACAATGGGAGCACAATAGTTACTCTTCTTAGCAGAAAACACCTCTTGCTCGTAGGACCAGAAACTGCATGTGATTCAACTCCATTTAGGACTGTGAAACAAACACTAACTCGCCTTACAAGAAACACACTCTGAGTTAGAGAAAAAAGCACTCTTCTACTCTATTGTGTTTCCTAAGAGGTCCGAACAGTGAACTTGCTCAGAACAAAAGAACTGTGCTTCCTACACACACGGCCATATCTATTTCAATTCTGCTTAGGAACCTGACAAGAACAGTAGATCCTCTTCAGTCCAATACACTGTACTTGCTGGGAAGAGACTCCAGTACTATTTGTCCTGTGTATGGCAATGGCAGCGCAATATTGACTCTTCTTACCAGAAAACAACTCTTGCTCATAGGACCGGAAACTGCCTGTGATTGAACTCCATTTAGGACTAGGAAACAAACGCTAGCTCGCCTTACAAGAAACACACTCTGCTTTTGAGAAAAGAGCACTCTTCTACTCTACTGTGTTTCCTATGAGGTCCATACAGTGAGCTTGCTCAGAACAAAAAATGGAGCTTGTACACACACCGCCACACCTAGTTCAATTCTGCTTAGGAACCTGACAAGAACAGTATATCCTCTTCAGTCCAATACACTGTACTGCTGGGAACAGACAACAGTGCTATTTGTCTTGTGTATGGCAATGGCAGTGCAATAGTGACTCTTCTTACCATAAAACAACTCTTGCTCATAGGACCAGAAACTGCATGTGATTTAACTCCATTTAGGACTGGGAAACAAACGCTAGCTCGCCTTACAAGAAACACACTCTACTTTATTGAAAAGAGCACTCTTCTACTCTACTGTGTTATCTATAGGGCCAGAACAGTGAGCTTGCTCAGAACAAAAGAACTGTGCTTCCTACACACGGGCCATATCTAGTTCAACTCTGCTTAGGAAACTGACAAGAACAGTAGCTCCTCTTCAGTCCAATATGCTTTACTTCCTGGGATCAGAAACGAGTGCTATTTGCACTGTGTATGGCAATGGGAGCGCAATAGAGACTTTCCTTACCAGAAAACAACTCTTGCTCGTAGGACCAGAAACTGCATGTGATTCAACTCAATTTAGGACTGGGAAACAAATGCTAGCTCGCCTTACATGAAACACACTCTGCTTTTGAGAAAAGAGCACTCTTCTACTCTACTGTCTTTCCTATGGTGTCCGAACAGTGAGCTTGCTCAGAACAAAAGAACTGTGCTTCCTACACACACGGTCCATATCTAGTTCAACTCTGCTTAGGAAACTGACAAGAACAGAAGCTCCTCTTCAGTCCAATACACTGTACTTGCGGGGAACAGACGCGAGTGCTATTTGCACTGTGTATGGCTATTGGAGCACAATAGTGACTCGTCTTACCAGAAAACAACTCTTGCTCGTAGGACAAAAAACTGCATGTGACTCAACTCCATTTATGACTGGGAACCATCGCTACCTCGCCTTCCAAGAAACACACTCTGCTTTTGAGAAAAGAGCACTCTATTCTCTACTGTGCTTTCTATGGGTTCTGAAGAGTGAGCTTGCTCAGAACAAAAAAACTGTGCTTCCTACTCACACGGCCATATCTAGTTCAAGTCTGCTTAGGAACCTGACAAGAACAGTAGATCCTCTTCCATTAAATACACTGTACTTGCTGTGAAAAGACGCCAGTGTTATTTGTCCTGTGTATGGAAATGGCAGCTCAATAGTGACTCTTCTTACCAGAAAACAACTCTTGCTTGTAGGACCAGAAACTGCATGTGATTCAACTCCATTTAGGACTGGGAAACAAACGCTAGCTCGCCTTATAAGAAACACCCTCTGCTTTTGAGAAAAGAGCACTCTTCTACTCTACTGTGTTTCCTGTGGTGTCCAAACAGTGAGCTTGCTCAGAACAAAAGAACTGTGCTTCCTAAACACACGGGACATATCTCGTTCAACTCTGCTTAGGAAACTGACAAGAACAGTAGCTCCTCTTCAGTCTGATACACTGTACTTGCTGGGAACAGACGTGAGTGCTATTTGCACTGTGTATGGCAATGGGAGTGCAATAGTGACTTTCCTTACCAGAAAACAACTCTTGCTCTTAGGACCAGAAAGTGCATCGGATTCAACTCCATATAGGACTGGGAAACAAACGCTAGCTCGCCTTACAAGAAACACAATCTGCTTTTGAGAAAAGAGCACTCTTCTACTCTAATGTGTTTCCCATAAAGCCTGAACAGTGAGCTTGCTCAGAACAAAAGAACTGTGCTTCCTGCACACACGGCCATAACTAGTTCAACTCTGCTTAGGAAACTGACAAGAACAGTAGCTCCTCTTCAGTCTGATACACTGTACTTGCTGGGAACAGACGTGAGTGCTATTTGCACTGTGTATGGCAATGGGAGTGCAATAGTGACTTTCCTTACCAGAAAACAACTCTTGCTCTTAGGACCAGAAAGTGCATCGGATTCAACTCCATATAGGACTGGGAAACAAACGCTAGCTCGCCTTACAAGAAACACAATCTGCTTTTGAGAAAAGAGCACTCTTCTACTCTAATGTGTTTCCCATAAAGCCTGAACAGTGAGCTTGCTCAGAACAAAAGAACTGTGCTTCCTGCACACACGGCCATAACTAGTTCAACTCTGCTTAGGAAACTGAGAAGAACAGTAGCTCCTATTCAGTCCAATACACTGTACTTGCTGGGAACAGACGCGAGTGCTATTTGCACTGTGTATGTCAATGGGAGCGCAATAGTGACTTTCCTTACCAGAAAACAACTCTTGCTCGTAGGACCAGAAACTGTATGTGATTCAACTCCATTTAGGACTGGGAAACAAATGCTAGCTCGCCTTACAAGAAACACAATCTGCTTTAGAGAAAAGAGCACTCTTCTACTCTACTGTGTTTCCTATGGGGTCCAAACAGTGAGCTTGTTCAGAACAAAAAAACTATGCTTCCTACACACACGGCCATATCTAGTTCAATTCTGCTTATAAACCTGACAAGAACAGTAGATCCTCTTCAGTCCAATACACTCTACTTCCTGGGAACAGACGCCAGTGCTATTTGTCCTGTGTATGACAATGTGAGCACAATAGTGACTCTTCTTACCAGAAAACAACTCTTGCTCCAAGGACCAGAAACTGCATGGGATTCAACTCCATTTAGGACTGGGAAACAAACACTAGCTCGCCTTACAAGAAACACACTCTGCTTTTGAGAAAAGAGCCCTCTTCTACTCTAAAGTGTTTCCTGTAGGGCCAGAAGAGTGAGCTTGCTCAGAACAAAAGAAATGTGCTTCCAACACACACGGCCATATCTAGTTCAATTCTGATTAGGAACCTGACAAGAACAGTAGATCCTCTTCAGTCCAATACACTGTACTTGCTGGGAACAGACGCCAGGGCTATTTGCACTGTGTATGGCAATGGCAGCACAATAGTGACTATTCTTACCATAAAAAAAACTCTTGCTCGTAGCACCAGAAACTGCATGTGATTCAACTCCTTTTAGGACTGGGAAACAAACGCTAGCTCGCCTTACAAGAAACACACTCTGCTTTAGAGAAAAGAGCACTCTTCTACTCTACTGTGTTTCCTATGGGGCCAGAACAGTGAGCTTGCTCAGAACAAGAGAACTGTTCTTCCTACACACACGCGCCATATCTCGTTCAACTCTGCTTAGGAAACTGACAAGAACAGTAGCTCCTCTTCAGTCCGATACACTGTACTTGCTGGGAACAGACGCGAGTGCTCTTTGCACTTTGTATGTCAATGGGAACACAATAGTGACTTTCCTTACCAGAAAACAACTCTTGCTCATAGGACCAGAAACTGCATGTGATTCAACTCATTTAGGACTGGAAAACAAACGCTAGCTCGCTTACAAGAAACACACTCTGAGTTAGAGAAAAAAGCACTCTTCTACTCTATTGTGTTTCCAAAGAGGTCCGAACAGTGAACTTGCTCAGAACAAAAGAACTGTGCTTCCTACACACACGGCCATATCTAGTTCAATTCTGCTTAGGAACCTGACAAGAACAGTAGATCCTCTTCAGTCCAATACACTGTACTTGCTGGGAAGAGACTCCAGTACTATTTGTCCTGTGTATGGCAATGGCAGCGCAATATTGACTCTTCTTACCAGAAAACAACTCTTGCTCATAGGACCGGAAACTGCCTGTGATTGAACTCCATTTAGGACTAGGAAACAAACGCTAGCTCGCCTTACAAGAAACACACTCTGCTTTTGAGAAAAGAGCACTCTTCTACACTACTGTGTTTCCTATGAGGTCCGTACAGTGAGCTTGCTCAGAACAAAAGAACTGTGCTTCCTACACACATGGACCATATCTAGTTCAACTCTGCATAGGAAACTGACAAGAACAGTATCTCCTCGTCAGTCCGATACACTGTAATTCTGGGAACAGACGCGAGTGCTATTTGTACTGTGTATGGCAATAAGAGCGCAACAGTGACTTTCCTTACCAGAAAACATCTCTTGCTCGTAGGACCTGAAACTGCATGTGATTCAACTCCATTAAGGACTGGGAAACAAACGCTAGCTTGCCTTACAAAAAACACACTCTGCTTTTGAGAAAAGAGCACTCTTCTCCTCTACTGTGTTTCCTATGGGGTCCGAACAGTGAGCTTGCTCAGAACAAAAGAACTGTGCTTCCTACACACACGGCCATATCTAGTTCAATTCTGCTTAGGAACCTGACAAGAACAGTAGATCCTCTTCAGTCCAATACACTGTACTTGCTGCGATCAGACGCCAGTGCTATTGGTCCTGTGTATTGCAATGTCAGTGCAATAGTGACTCTTCTTACCAGAAAACAACTCTTGCTCGTAGGACCAGAAACTGCATGGGTTTCAACTCCATTTAGGATTAAGAAACAAATGCTAGCTCGCCTTACAAGAAACACACTCTGCTTTAGAGAAAGGAGAACTCTTCTACTCTACTGTGTTTCCTATAGAGTCCAAACAGTGAGCTTGCTCAGAACAAAAGAACTGTGCTTCCTACACACGGATAATATCTAGTTCAACTCTGCATAGGAAACTGACAAGAACAGTAGCACCTATTCAGTGCAATACACTGTATTTGCTGGGAACAGACGCGAGTGCTATTTGCACTGTGTATGGCAATGGGAGCACAATGTGACTTTCCTTACCAGAAAACAACTCTTGTTCGTAGGACCAGAAACTGCATGTGATTCAACTCCATTTAGGACTAGCAAACAAACGCTAGCTCGCATTACAAGAAACACACTCTGCTTTAGATAAAAGAGCACTCATCTACTCTACTGTGTTTCCTATAGGGCCAGAACAGTGAGCTTGCTCAGAACATAAGAACTGTGCTTCCTACACACACAGACCATCTCTAGTTCAACTCTGCTTAGGAAACTGACAAGAACAGTAGTTCCTCTTCAGTCCGATACACTGTAATTCCTGGGAACAGACGGGAGTGCTATTTGTACTGTGTATGGCAATGTGAGCGCAATAGTGACTTTCCTTACCAGAAAAAAACTCTTGCTCGTAGGACCAGAAACTGCATGTGATTCAACTCCATGTAGGACTGGGAAACAAACGCTAGCTCGCCTTACAAGAAACACACTCTGTTTTTGAGAAAAGAGCACTCTTCTACTCTACTGTGTCTCCTATGGGGTCCAAACAGTGAGCTTGCTCAGAACAAAAGAACTGTGCTTCCTACACACCCGGCCATATCTAGTTCAATTCTGCTTAGGAACCTGACAAGAACAGTAGATCCTATTCAGTCCAATACACTGTACTTGCTGGGAACAGACGCATGTGCTATTGGTCCTGTGTATGGCAAAGGGAGCGCAATAGTGACTATTCTTACCACAAAACAATTCATGCTCGTAGGACCAGAAACTGCATGTGATTCCACTCCATTTAGGACGGGGAAACAAACGCTAGCTCGCCTTACAAGAAACACACTCTGCTTTAGAGAAAAGAGCACTCTTCTACTCTACTGTGTTTCCTATGGGGTCCAAACAGTGAGCTTGCTCAGAACAAAAGAACTGTGCTTCCTAAACACACGGACCATATCTAGTTCAACTCTCCTTAGGAAACTGACAAGAACAGTAGCTCCTGTTCAGTCCGATACACTGTACTTGCTGGGAACAGACGTGAGTGCTGTTTGCACTGTGTATGGCAATGCGAGCGCTATAGTGACTTTCCTTACCAGAAAACAACTCTTGCTCGTAGGACCAGAAACTGCATGTGATTCAACTCCATTTAGGAATGGGAAACAAACGGTAGCTTGCCTTACAAGAAGCACACTCTGCTTTTGAGAAAAGAGCACTCTTCTACTCTACTGTGTTTCCTATGGGGTCCGAACAGTGAGCTTGCTCAGAACAAAAGAACTGTGCGTCCTACACACACGGCCATATCTATTTCAATTCTGCTTAAAAACCTGACAAGAACAGTAGATCCTCTTCAGTCCAATACACTGTACTTGCTGCGAACAGACGCCAGTGCTATTTGTCCTGTGTATGGCAATGGCAGCACAATAGTGACTCTTCTTACCATAAAACAACTCTTGCTCGTAGGACCAGAAACTGCATGTGATTCAACTCCATTTAGGACTGGGAAACAAACGCTAGCTCGCCTTACGAGAAACACACTCTGCTTTTGAGAAAAAAGCACTCTTCTACTCTACTGTGTTTCCTACAGGGCCAGAACAGTGAGCTTGCTCAGAACAAAAGAACTGTGCTTCCTACACACGGGCCATATCTAGTTCAACTCTGCTTAGGAAACTGACAAGAACAGTATCTCCTATTCAGTCCAATACACTGTACTTGCTGGAAACAGACGTGAGTGCTATTTGCACTGTGTATGGCATTTGGAGCGTAATAGTGACTCTTCTTACCAGAAAACAACTCTTGCTCGTAGTACCAAAAACTGCCTGTGACCCAACTCCATTTAGGACTGGGAAACAAACGCGAGCTCGCCTTACAAGAAACACACTCTGCTTTAGAGAAATGAGCACTCTTCTACTCTACTGTGTTTCCTATAGGGCCAGAACAGTGAGCTTGCTCAGAACATAATAACTGTGCTTCCTAGACAAACGGGCCATATCTAGTTCAACTCTGCTTAGGAAACTGAGAAGAACAGTAGCTCCTCTTCACTCCAATACACTGTACTTGCTGGAAACAGACGTGAGTGCTATTTGCACTGTGTATGGCAATGGGAGCGCAATAGTGACTTTCCTTACCAGAAAACAACTCTTGTTTGTAGGACCAGAAACTGAACGTGATTCAACTCCATTTAGGACTAGGAAACAAACGCTAGCTCCCCTTACAAGAAACACACTCTGCTTTAGATAAAAGAGCACTCATCTACTCTACTGTGTTTCCTACAGGGCCAGAACAGTGAGCTTGCTCAGAACATAAGAACTGTGCTTCCTACACACACGGGCCATATCTAGTTCAACTCTGCTTAGGAAACTGACAAGAACAGTAGCTCCTCTTCAGTCCGATACACTGTAATTGCTGAGAACAGACGCGAGTGCTATTTGCACTGTGTATGGCAATTGGAGCGCAATAGTGACTTTCCTTTCCAGAAAACAACTCTTGTTCATAGGACCAGAAACTGCATGTGATTCAACTCCATTTAGGACTAGGAAACAAACGCTAGCTCGCCTTACAAAAACCACTCTGCTTTTGAGAAAAGAGCACTCTTCTACTCTACTGTGTTTCCTATAGGGCCACAACAGTGAGCTTGCTCAGAACAAATGAACTGTGCTTCCTAGACACACGGGCCATATCTAGTTCAACTCTGCTTAGGAACCTGACAAGAACAGTAGCTCCTCTTCAGTCCAATACACTGTACTTGCTGGGAACAGACGGGAGTGCTATTTGCACTGTATATGGCAATGGGAGCGCAATAGTGACTTTCCTTACCAGAAAACAACTCTTGCTCGTAGGACCAGAAACTGCATGTATTCAACTCCATTTAGGACTGAGAAACAAACGTTAGCTTGCCTTACAAAAAACACACTCTGCTTTTGAGAAAAGAGCACTCTTCTACTCTACTGTGTTTCCTATGGGGTCCGAACAGTGAGCTTCCTCAGAACAAGAGAACTGCGCTTCCTACACACACGGCCATATCTAGTTCAATTCTGCTTAGGAACCTGACAAGAACAGAAGATCCTCTTCAGTCCAATACACTGTACTTGCTGCGAACAGACGCCAGTGCTATTTGTCCTGTGTATGGCAATGGCAGCGCGATAGTGACTCTTCTTACCAGAAAACAACTCTTGCTCGTAGTACCAGAAACTGCATGGGATTCAACTCCATTTAGGACTGCGAAACAAACTCTAGCTCGCCATACAAGAAACACACTCTGCTTTAGAGAAAAGAGCACTCTTCTACTCTACTGTGTTTCCTATGGGGTCCAAACAGTGAGCTTGGTCAGAACAACAGAACTGTGCTTCCTACACACACGGACCATATGTAGTTCAACTCTGCTTAGGAAACTGACAAGAACAGTATCTCCTATTCAGTCCAATACACTGTACTTGCTGGAAACAGACGTGAGTGCTATTTGCACTGTGTATGGCATTTGGAGCGTAATAGTGACTCTTCTTACCAGAAAACAACTCTTGCTCGTAGTACCAAAAACTGCCTGTGACCCAACTCCATTTAGGACTGGGAAACAAACGCGAGCTCGCCTTACAAGAAACACACTCTGCTTTAGAGAAATGAGCACTCTTCTACTCTACTGTGTTTCCTATAGGGCCAGAACAGTGAGCTTGCTCAGAACATAATAACTGTGCTTCCTAGACAAACGGGCCATATCTAGTTCAACTCTGCTTAGGAAACTGAGAAGAACAGTAGCTCCTCTTCACTCCAATACACTGTACTTGCTGGAAACAGACGTGAGTGCTATTTGCACTGTGTATGGCAATGGGAGCGCAATAGTGACTTTCCTTACCAGAAAACAACTCTTGTTTGTAGGACCAGAAACTGAACGTGATTCAACTCCATTTAGGACTAGGAAACAAACGCTAGCTCCCCTTACAAGAAACACACTCTGCTTTAGATAAAAGAGCACTCATCTACTCTACTGTGTTTCCTACAGGGCCAGAACAGTGAGCTTGCTCAGAACATAAGAACTGTGCTTCCTACACACACGGGCCATATCTAGTTCAACTCTGCTTAGGAAACTGACAAGAATAGTAGCTCCTCTTCAGTCCGATACACTGTAATTCCTGGGAACAGACGCGAGTGCTATTTGTACTGTGTATGGCAATGGGAGCGCAATAGTGACTTTCCTTATCAGAAAACAACTCTTGCTCGTAGGACCAGAAACTGCATGTGATTCAACTTCATTTAGGACTGGGAAACAAACACTAGCTCGCCTTACAAGAAACACACTCTGCTTTTGAGAAAAGAGTACTCTTCTACTCTACTATGTTTCTTATGGGGTCCGAACAGTGAGCTTGCTAAGAACAAAAGAACTGTGCTTCCTACACACATGGCCATATCTCGTTCAATTCTGCTTAGGAACCTGACAAGAACAGTAGATCCTATTCAGTCCAATACACTGTACTTGCTTGGAACAGACGCATGTGCTATCGGTCCTGTGTATGGCAATGGGAGCGCAATAGTGACTATTCTTACCATAAAACATCTCATGCTCATAGGAGCAGAAACTGCATGTGATTCAACTCCATTTAGGACTGGGATTCAAACGCTAGCTTGCCTTACAAGAAACACACTCTTCTTTAGAGGAAAGAGCACTCTGCTACTCCACTGTGTTTCCTATGGGGCCCAAAAACAGCTAGCTTGCTCAGAACATAATAACTGTGCTTCCTAGACACATGGGCCATATCTAGTTCAACTCTGCTTAGGAAACTGACAAGAACAGTAGCTCCTCTTCACTTCAATACACTGTACTTGCTGGGAAAAGACGCGAGTGCTATTTGCACTGTGTATGGCAATGGGAGCACAATGTGACTTTCCTTACCAGAAAACAACTCTTGTTCGTAGGACCACAAACTGCATGTGATTCAATGCCATTTAGGACTGGGAAACAAATGCTAGCTCGCCTTACAAAAACACACTCTGCTGTTGCGAAAAGAGCACTCTTCTACTCTACTGTGTTTCCTATAGGGCCAGAACAGTGAGCTTGCTCAGATCAAATGAACTGTGCTTCCTAGACACACGGGCCATATCTAGTTCAACTCTGCTTAGGAACCTGAGAAGAACAGTAGCTCCTCTTCAGTCCAATACACTGTAATTGCTGGGAACAGACGGGAGTGCTATTTGCACTGTGTATGGCAATGGGAGCACAACAGTGACTTTCCTTACCAGAAAACAACTCTTGCTCGTGAGACCAGAAACTGCATGGGATTCAACTCCATTTAGGACTGGGAAACAAACGCTAGCTCGCCTTACAAGAAACACACTCTGCTTTTGAAAAAAGAGCACTCTTCTATTCTACTGTGTTTCCTATGGGGTCCAAACAGTGAGTTTGCTCAGAACAAAAGAACTGTGCTTCCTACACACACGGGCCATATCTAGTTCAACTCTCTTTAGGAAACTGACAAGAACAGTAGCTCCTGTTCAGTCCGATACACTCTACTTGCTGGGAACAGACGTGAGTGCTATTTCAACTGTGTATGGCAATGGGAGCTGTATAGTGACTTTCCTTACCAGAAAACAACTCTTGCTCGTAGGACCAGAAACTGCATGTGATTCAACGCCATTTAGGACTGGGAAACAAATGCTAGCTCGCCTTACAAAAACACACTCTGCTTTTGCGAAAAGAGCACTCTTCTACTCTACTGTGTTTCCTATAGGGCCAGAACAGTGAGCTTGCTCACATCAAATGAACTGTGCTTCCTAGACACACTGGCCTTATCTAGTTCAACTCTGCTTAGGAAACTGACAAGAACAGTAGCTCCTCTTCAGTCAAATACACTGTAATTGCTGGGAACAGACGGGAGTGCTATTTGCACAGTGTATGGCAATGGGAGCGCAACAGTGACTTTCCTTACCAGAAAACAACTCTTGCTCATAGGACCAGAAACTGCATGTGATTCAACTCCATTTAGGACTGGGAAACAAACGCTAGTTCGCCTTACAAGACACACACTCTGCTTTTGAGAAAAGAGCACTCTTCTATTCTACTGTTTTTCCTATGGGGTCCGAACAGTGAGCTTGCTCAGAACAAAAAAACTGTGCTTCCTACACACATGGACCATATCTAGTTCAACTCTGCTTAGGAAACTGACAAGAACAGTAGCTCCTCGTCAGTCCGATACACTGTAATTCCTGGGAACAGACGCGAGTGCTATTTGCACTGTGTATGGCAATAAGAGCGCAATAGTGACTTTCCTTACCAGAAAACATCTCTTGCTCGTAGGACCTGAAACTGCATGTGATTCAACTCCAGTTAGGACTGGGAAACAAACGCTAGCTTGCCTTACAAAAAACACACTCTGCTTTTGAGAAAAGAGCACTCTTCTCCTCTACTGTGTTTCCTATGGGGTCCGAACAGTGAGCTTGCTCAGAACAAAAGAACTGTGCTTCCTACACACACGGCCATATCTAGTTCAATTCTGCTTAGGGACCTGACAAGAACAGTAGATCCTCTTCAGTCAAATACACTGTACTTGCTGCGATCAGACGCCAGTGCTATTTGTCCTGTGTATGGCAATGGCAGCGCAATAGTGACTCTTCTTACCAGAAAACAACTCTTGCTCGTAGTACCAGAAACTGCATGGGTTTCAACTCCATTTAGGACTATGAAACAAACGCTAGCTCGCCTTACAAGAAACATACTCTGCTTTAGAGAAAAGAGCACTCATCTACTCTACTGTGTTTCCTATAGGGCCAGAACAGTGAGCTTGCTCAGAACATAAGAACTGTGCTTCCTACACACACGGGCCATATCTAGTTCAACTCTGCTTAGGAAACTGACAAGAACAGTAGCTCCTCTTCAGTCCGATACACTGTAATTCCTGGGAACAGACGCGAGTGCTATTTGTACTGTGTATGGCAATGGGAGCGCAATAGTGACTTTCCTCACCAGAAAACATCTCTTGCTCGTAGGACCAGAAACTGCATGTGATTCAACTCCATTAAGGACTGGGAAACAAACGCTAGTTCGCCTTACAAGAAACACACTCTGCTTTTGAGAAAAGAGCACTCTTCTACTCTACTGTGTTTCTTATGGGGTCCGAACAGTGAGCTTGCTCAGAACAAAAGAACTGTGCTTCCTACACACACGGCCATATCTACTTCAATTCTGCTTAGGAACCTGACAAGAACAGTAGATCCTATTCAGTCCAGTACACTGTACTTGCTGGGAACAGACGCATGTGCTATTGGTCCTGTGTATGGCAATGGGAGCGCAATAGTGACTATTCTTACCATAAAACAACTCATGCTTGTAGGACCAGAAACTGCATGTGATTCTACTCCATTTAGGACTGGGATACAAACGCTAGCTCGCCTTACAAGAAACACACTCTGCTTTAGAGGAAAGAGCACTCTTCTACTCTACTGTGTTTCCTATGTGGTCCAAACAGTGAGTTTGCTCAGAACATAATAACTGTGCTTCCTAGACACATGGGCCATATCTAGTTCAACTCTGCTTAGGAAACTGAGAAGAACAGAAGCTCCTCTTCACTTCAATACACTGTACTTGCTGGGAACAGACGCGAGTGCTATTTGCACTGTGTATGGCAATGGGAGCACAATGTGACTTTCCTTACGAGAAAACAACTCTTGTTCATAGGACCAGAAACTGCATGTGATTCAACTCCATTTAGGACTAGGAAACAAACGCTAGCTTGCCTTACAAGAAACACACTCTGCTTTTGAGAAGAGCACTCTTCTACTCTACTGTTTTTCTTATGGGGTCCGAACAGTGAGCTTGCTCAGAAGAAAAGAACTGTGCTTCCTACACACACGGCCATATCTAGTTCAATTCTGCTTAGGAACCTGACAAGAACAGTAGATCCTATTCAGTCCAATACACTGTACTTGCTGGGAACAGACGCATGTGCTATTGGTCCTGTGTATGGCAATGGGAGCGCAATAGTGACTATTCTTACCATTAAACAACTCATGCTCGTAGGACCAGAAACTGCATGTGATTATACTCCATTTAGGACTGGGATACAAACGCTAGCTCGCCTTACAAGAAACACACTCTGCTTTAGAGGAAAGAGCACTCTTCTACTCTACAGTGTTTCCTATGGGGTCCAAACAGAGAGCTTGCTCAGAACAAAAGAACTGTGCTTCCTACACACACAGAGCATATCTAGTTCAACTCTGCTTAGGAAACTGACAAGAACAGTAGCTCCTCTTCAGTCCAATACACTGTACTTGCTGGGAACAGACGCGAGTGCTATTTGCACTGTGTATGGCATTTGGAGCGCAATAGTGACTCTTCTTACCAGAAAACAACTCTTGCTGGTAGTACCAAAAACTGCCTGTGACTCAACTCCATTTAGGACTGGGAAACAAACGCGAGCTCGCCTTACAAGAAACACACTCTGCTTTAGAGAAAAGTGCACTCCTCTACTCTACTTGTTTCCTACAGGGCCAGAACATTGAGCTTGCTCAGAACATAATAACTGTGCTTCCTAGACACAGGGGCCATATCTAGTTCAACTCTGCTTAGGAAACTGAGAAGAACAGTAGCTCCTCTTCAGTTCAATACACTGTACTTGCTGGGAACAGACGCGAGTGCTATTTGCACTGTGTATGGCAATGAGAAAACAATAGTGACTTTCCTTACCAGAAAACAACTCTTGCTCGTAGGACCACAAACTGCATGTGATTCAACGCCATTTAGGACTGGGAAACAAATGCTAGCTCGCCTTTCAAGAAAAACACTCTGCATTAGAGAAAAGAGCACTCTTCTTCTCCACTGTGTTTCCTAGGGGTCCAAACAGTGAGCTTGCTCAGAACAAAAGAACTGTGCTTCCTACACACACGGACCATATCTAGTTCAACTCTGCTTAGGAAACTGACAAGAACAGTAGCTCCTCTTCAGTCCGATACACTGTAATTGCTGAGAACAGATGCGAGTGCTATTTCCAATGTGCATGGCAATTGGAGCGCAATAGTGACTTTCCTTACCAGAAAACAACTCTTGCTCGTAGGACCACAAACTGCATGTGATTCAACGCCATTTAGGACTGGGAAACAAATGCTAGCTCGCCTTTCAAGAAAAACACTCTGCATTAGAGAAAAGAGCACTCTTCTTCTCCACTGTGTTTCCTAGGGGTCCAAACAGTGAGCTTGCTCAGAACAAAAGAACTGTGCTTCCTACACACACGGACCATATCTAGTTCAACTCTGCTTAGGAAACTGACAAGAACAGTAGCTCCTCTTCAGTCCGATACACTGTAATTGCTGAGAACAGATGCGAGTGCTATTTCCAATGTGCATGGCAATTGGAGCGCAATAGTGACTTTCCTTACCAGAAAACAACTCTTGCTCGTAGGACCACAAACTGCATGTGATTCAACGCCATTTAGGACTGGGAAACAAATGCTAGCTCGCCTTTCAAGAAAAACACTCTGCATTAGAGAAAAGAGCACTCTTCTTCTCCACTGTGTTTCCTAGGGGTCCAAACAGTGAGCTTGCTCAGAACAAAAGAACTGTGCTTCCTACACACACGGACCATATCTAGTTCAACTCTGCTTAGGAAACTGACAAGAACAGTAGCTCCTCTTCAGTCCGATACACTGTAATTGCTGAGAACAGACGCGAGTGCTATTTGCACTGTGTATGGCAATTGGAGCGCAATAGTGACTTTCCTTTCCAGAAAACAACTCTTGTTCATAGGACCAGAAACTGCATGTGATTCAACTCCATTTAGGACTAGGAAACAAACGCTAGCTCGCCTTACAAAAACCACTCTGCTTTTGAGAAAAGAGCACTCTTCTACTCTACTGTGTTTCCTATAGGGCCACAACAGTGAGCTTGCTCAGAACAAATGAACTGTGCTTCCTAGACACACGGGCCATATCTAGTTCAACTCTGCTTAGGAACCTGACAAGAACAGTAGCTCCTCTTCAGTCCAATACACTGTACTTGCTGGGAACAGACGGGAGTGCTATTTGCACTGTATATGGCAATGGGAGCGCAATAGTGACTTTCCTTACCAGAAAACAACTCTTGCTCGTAGGACCAGAAACTGCATGTATTCAACTCCATTTAGGACTGAGAAACAAACGTTAGCTTGCCTTACAAAAAACACACTCTGCTTTTGAGAAAAGAGCACTCTTCTACTCTACTGTGTTTCCTATGGGGTCCGAACAGTGAGCTTCCTCAGAACAAGAGAACTGCGCTTCCTACACACACGGCCATATCTAGTTCAATTCTGCTTAGGAACCTGACAAGAACAGAAGATCCTCTTCAGTCCAATACACTGTACTTGCTGCGAACAGACGCCAGTGCTATTTGTCCTGTGTATGGCAATGGCAGCGCGATAGTGACTCTTCTTACCAGAAAACAACTCTTGCTCGTAGTACCAGAAACTGCATGGGATTCAACTCCATTTAGGACTGCGAAACAAACTCTAGCTCGCCATACAAGAAACACACTCTGCTTTAGAGAAAAGAGCACTCTTCTACTCTACTGTGTTTCCTATGGGGTCCAAACAGTGAGCTTGGTCAGAACAACAGAACTGTGCTTCCTACACACACGGACCATATGTAGTTCAACTCTGCTTAGGAAACTGACAAGAACAGTATCTCCTATTCAGTCCAATACACTGTACTTGCTGGAAACAGACGTGAGTGCTATTTGCACTGTGTATGGCATTTGGAGCGTAATAGTGACTCTTCTTACCAGAAAACAACTCTTGCTCGTAGTACCAAAAACTGCCTGTGACCCAACTCCATTTAGGACTGGGAAACAAACGCGAGCTCGCCTTACAAGAAACACACTCTGCTTTAGAGAAATGAGCACTCTTCTACTCTACTGTGTTTCCTATAGGGCCAGAACAGTGAGCTTGCTCAGAACATAATAACTGTGCTTCCTAGACAAACGGGCCATATCTAGTTCAACTCTGCTTAGGAAACTGAGAAGAACAGTAGCTCCTCTTCACTCCAATACACTGTACTTGCTGGAAACAGACGTGAGTGCTATTTGCACTGTGTATGGCAATGGGAGCGCAATAGTGACTTTCTTTACCAGAAAACAACTCTTGTTTGTAGGACCAGAAACTGAACGTGATTCAACTCCATTTAGGACTAGGAAACAAACGCTAGCTCCCCTTACAAGAAACACACTCTGCTTTAGATAAAAGAGCACTCATCTACTCTACTGTGTTTCCTACAGGGCCAGAACAGTGAGCTTGCTCAGAACATAAGAACTGTGCTTCCTACACACACGGGCCATATCTAGTTCAACTCTGCTTAGGAAACTGACAAGAATAGTAGCTCCTCTTCAGTCCGATACACTGTAATTCCTGGGAACAGACGCGAGTGCTATTTGTACTGTGTATGGCAATGGGAGCGCAATAGTGACTTTCCTTATCAGAAAACAACTCTTGCTCGTAGGACCAGAAACTGCATGTGATTCAACTTCATTTAGGACTGGGAAACAAACACTAGCTCGCCTTACAAGAAACACACTCTGCTTTTGAGAAAAGAGTACTCTTCTACTCTACTATGTTTCTTATGGGGTCCGAACAGTGAGCTTGCTAAGAACAAAAGAACTGTGCTTCCTACACACATGGCCATATCTCGTTCAATTCTGCTTAGGAACCTGACAAGAACAGTAGATCCTATTCAGTCCAATACACTGTACTTGCTTGGAACAGACGCATGTGCTATCGGTCCTGTGTATGGCAATGGGAGCGCAATAGTGACTATTCTTACCATAAAACATCTCATGCTCATAGGAGCAGAAACTGCATGTGATTCAACTCCATTTAGGACTGGGATTCAAACGCTAGCTTGCCTTACAAGAAACACACTCTTCTTTAGAGGAAAGAGCACTCTGCTACTCCACTGTGTTTCCTATGGGGCCCAAAAACAGCTAGCTTGCTCAGAACATAATAACTGTGCTTCCTAGACACATGGGCCATATCTAGTTCAACTCTGCTTAGGAAACTGACAAGAACAGTAGCTCCTCTTCACTTCAATACACTGTACTTGCTGGGAAAAGACGCGAGTGCTATTTGCACTGTGTATGGCAATGGGAGCACAATGTGACTTTCCTTACCAGAAAACAACTCTTGTTCGTAGGACCACAAACTGCATGTGATTCAATGCCATTTAGGACTGGGAAACAAATGCTAGCTCGCCTTACAAAAACACACTCTGCTGTTGCGAAAAGAGCACTCTTCTACTCTACTGTGTTTCCTATAGGGCCAGAACAGTGAGCTTGCT
>NW_026737844.1:0-31088 GCF_949786415.1 Peromyscus eremicus
TTCCCAGTCCTAAATGGAGTTGAATCACATGTAGTTTTTGGTCCAACGAGCAAGAGTTGTTTTCTTGTAAGGAAAGTCACTATTGCGCTCCCATTGTCAGACACAGGGCAAATAGCACTGGCTTCTGTTCCCAGCATGTACAGTGTATTTGACTGAAGAGGATCTACTGTTCTTTTCAGTTTCCTAAGCAGAATTGAACTACATATGGCCGTATTTGTAGGAAGCACAGTTCTTTTGTTCTGAGCAAACACACTGTTCTGGCCCTATAGGAAACACAGTAGTGTAGAAGATTGCTCTTTTCTCAAAAGCAGAGTGTGTTTCTTGTAAGGCGAGCTAGCGTTTGTTTCCCAGTCCTAAATGGAGTTGAATCACATGCAGTTTCTGTTCCTACCAGCAAGAGTTGTTTTCTGGTAAGGAAAGTGACTATTGCGCTCCCATTGCCATACACAGTGCAAATACCACTCGCGTCTGTTCCCAGCAAGTACAGTGTATTGGACTGAAGCGGAGCTACTGTTCTTGTCAGTTTCCTAAGCAGAGCTGAACTAGATATGGCCCCTGTGTGTAGGAAGCACAGTTCTTTTGTTCTGAGCAAGCTCATTGTTCGGACCCCATAGGAAACACAATAGAGTAGAAGAGTGCTCTTTTCTCAAAAGCAGAGTGTGTTTCTTGTAAGGCGAGCTAGTGTTTGTTTCCCAGTCAGAAATGGAGTTGAATCCCTTGCAGTTTCTGTTCCTACGTGCAAGAGGTGTTTTCTGATAAGAAGAGTCACTATTGTGCTCCCATTGTCATACAGAGGACAAATAGCACTAGCGTCTGTTCCCTGCATGTACAGTGTATTGGAGTGAAGAGGATCTACTGTTCTTGTCAGTTTCCTAAGCAGAGTTGAACTAGATATGGCCCGTGTGTGGAGGAAGCACAGTTCTTTTGTTCTGAGCAAGCTCACTATTCGGACCCCATAGGATACACAGTAGAGTAGAAGAGTGCTCTTTTCTCTAAAGCAGAGTGTGTTTCCTGTAAGGCGAGCTAGCGTTTGTTTCACAGTCCTAAATGGAGTTGAATCACATGCAGTTTCTTGTCCTCCGAGCAAGATTTGTTTTCTGGTAAGAAGAGTCACTATTGTGCTCCAATTGTCATACACAGGGCAAATAGCACTGGCGTCTGTTCCCAGCAAGTACAGTGTATTGGACTGAAGCGGAGCTACTGTTCTTGTCAGTTTCCTAAGCAGAGCTGAACTAGATATGGCCCCTGTGTGTAGGAAGCACAGTTCTTTTGTTCTGAGCAAGCTCATTGTTCGGACACCATAGGAAACACAATAGAGTAGAAGAGTGCTCTTTTCTCAAAAGCAGAGTGTGTTTCTTGTAAGGCGAGCTAGTGTTTGTTTCCCAGTCAGAAATGGAGTTGAATCCCTTGCAGTTTCTGTTCCTACGTGCAAGAGGTGTTTTCTGATAAGAAGAGTCACTATTGTGCTCCCATTGTCATACAGAGGACAAATAGCACTAGCGTCTGTTCCCTGCATGTACAGTGTATTGGAGTGAAGAGGATCTACTGTTCTTGTCAGTTTCCTAAGCAGAGTTGAACTAGATATGGCCCGTGTGTGGAGGAAGCACAGTTCTTTTGTTCTGAGCAAGCTCACTATTCGGACCCCATAGGATACACAGTAGAGTAGAAGAGTGCTCTTTTCTCTAAAGCAGAGTGTGTTTCCTGTAAGGCGAGCTAGCGTTTGTTTCACAGTCCTAAATGGAGTTGAATCACATGCAGTTTCTTGTCCTCCGAGCAAGATTTGTTTTCTGGTAAGAAGAGTCACTATTGTGCTCCAATTGTCATACACAGGGCAAATAGCACTGGCGTCTGTTCCCAGCATGTACAGTGTACTGGAATGAAGAGTATCTACTGTTCTTGTCAGTTTCCTAAGCAGAATTGAACTATATATGGCCGTATTTGTAGGAATCACAGTTCTTTTGTTCTGAGCAAACTCACTGTTCTGGCCCTATAGGAAACACAGTAGAGTAGAAGAGTGCTCTTTTCTCAAAAGCAGAGTGTGTTTTTTGTAAGGCGAGCTAGCGTTTGTTTCCCAGTCCTAAATGGAGTTGAATCACATGCAGTTTTTGGTCCTATGAGCAAGAGTTGTTTTCTGGTAAGGAAAGTGACTCTTGCACTCCCATTGGCATACACAGTGCAAATAGCACTGGCGTCTGTTCCCAGCAAGTACAGTGTATTGGACTGAAGCGGAGCTACCATTCTTGTCAGTTTCCTAAGAAGAGTTGAACTAGATATGGCCCGTGTGTGTAGGAAGCACAATTATTTTGTTCTGAGCAAGCTCACTGTTCGGATACCTTAGGAAACACAGTAGAGTAGAAGAGTGCTCTTTTCTCAAAAGCAGAGTGTGTTTCTTGTAAGGCAACCTAGCGTTTGTTTAACATTCATAAATGGAGTTGAATCATATGCATTTTTTGGTCCTACGAGCAAGAGTTGTTTTCTGGTAAGGAAAGTCACTATTGCGCTCCCACTGTCATACACAGGGCAAACAGCACTCGCGTCTGTTCCCAGCAAGTACAGTGTATTGGACTGAAGAGGAGCTACTGTTCTTGTCAGTTTCCTAAGCAGAGTTGAACTAGATATGGCCCCTGTGTGTAGGAAACACAGTTCTTTTGTTCTGAGCAAGCTCACTATTCGGACCCCATAGGAAACACATTGGAGTAGAAGAGTGCTCTTTTCTCAAAAGGAGAGTGTGTTTCTTGTAATGCGAGCTAGTGTTTGTTTCTCAGTCCTAAATGGAGTTGAATCCCATGCAGTTTCTGGTCCTACGAGCAAGAGTTGTTTTCTGGTAAGAAGAGTCACTATTGTGCTCCCATTGTCATACACAGGGCAAATAGCACTTACGTCTGTTTCCAGCAAGTACAGTGTATTGGACTGAAGCGGAGCTACTGTTCTTGTCAGTTTCCTAAGCAGAGTTGAACTAGATATGGCCCCTGTGTGTAGGAAGCACAGTTTTTTTGTTCTGAGCAAGCTCACTGTTCGGACCCCATAGAAAACACATTAGAGTAGAAGAGTGCTCTTTTCTCCAAAGCAGAGTGTGTTTCTTGTAAGGCGAGCTATCGTTTGTTTCCCAGTCCTAAATGGAGTTGAATCACATGCAGTTTCTGTTCCTACCAGCAAGAGTTGTTTTCTGGTAAGGAAAGTGACTCTTGCACTCCCATTGCCATACACAGTGCAAATACCACTCGCGTCTGTTCCCAGCAAGTACAGTGTATTGGACTGAAGCGGAGCTACTGTTCTTGTCAGTTTCCTAAGCAGAGTTGAACTAGATATGGCCCCTGTGTGTAGGAAGCACAGTTCTTTTGTTCTGAGCAAGCTCATTGTTCGGACCCCATAGGAAACACAATAGAGTAGAAGAGTGCTCTTTTCTCAAAAGCAGAGTGTGTTTCTTGTAAGGCGAGCTAGTGTTTGTTTCCCAGTCAGAAATGGAGTTGAATCCCTTGCAGTTTCTGTTCCTACGTGCAAGAGGTGTTTTCTGATAAGAAGAGTCACTATTGTGCTCCCATTGTCATACAGAGGACAAATAGCACTAGCGTCTGTTCCCTGCATGTACAGTGTATTGGAGTGAAGAGGATCTACTGTTCTTGTCAGTTTCCTAAGCAGAGTTGAACTAGATATGGCCCGTGTGTGGAGGAAGCACAGTTCTTTTGTTCTGAGCAAGCTCACTATTCGGACCCCATAGGATACACAGTAGAGTAGAAGAGTGCTCTTTTCTCTAAAGCAGAGTGTGTTTCCTGTAAGGCGAGCTAGCGTTTGTTTCACAGTCCTAAATGGAGTTGAATCACATGCAGTTTCTTGTCCTCCGAGCAAGATTTGTTTTCTGGTAAGAAGAGTCACTATTGTGCTCCAATTGTCATACACAGGGCAAATAGCACTGGCGTCTGTTCCCAGCATGTACAGTGTACTAGAATGAAGAGTATCTACTGTTCTTGTCAGTTTCCTAAGCAGAATTGAACTATATATGGCCGTATTTGTAGGAATCACAGTTCTTTTGTTCTGAGCAAACTCACTGTTCTGGCCCTATAGGAAACACAGTAGAGTAGAAGAGTGCTCTTTTCTCAAAAGCAGAGTGTGTTTTTTGTAAGGCGAGCTAGCGTTTGTTTCCCAGTCCTAAATTGAGTTGAATCACATGCAGTTTTTGGTCCTATGAGCAAGAGTTGTTTTCTGGTAAGGAAAGTCATTATTGTGCTCCCATTGCCATACACAGTGCAAATAGCACTGGCGTCTGTTCCCAGCAATTACAGTGTATTGGACTGAAGCAGAGCTACTGTTCTTGTCAGTTTGCTAAGCAGAGTTGAACCTGATATGGCCCCTGTGTGTAGGAAGCACAGTTCTTTTGTTCTGAGGAAGCTCACTGTTCGGACCACATAGGAAACACAGTAGAGTAGAAGAGTGCTCTTTTCTCAGAAGCAGAGTGTGTTTCTTGTAAAGCGAGCTAGCCTTTGTTTCCCAGTCCTAAATGGAGTTGAATCACATGCAGTTTCTTGTCCTACGAGCAAGAGTTGTTTTCTGGTAAGAAGAGTCACTATTGTGCTCCCATTGTCATTCACAGGGCAAATAACACTGGCGTATGTTCCCAGCATGTACACTGTATTGGACTGAAGAGGATCTACTGTTCTTTTCAGTTTCCTAAGCATAATTGAACTAGATATGGCCGTATTTGTATGAAGCACAGTTCTTTTGTTCTGAGCAAGCTCACTGTTCTTGCCCTATAGGAAACACAGTAGAGTAGAAGAGTGCTCTTTTCTCAAAAGCAGAGTGTGTTTCTTGTAAGTCGAGCTAGCGTTTGTTTCCCAGTCCTAAATGGAGTTGAATCACATGCAGTTTTTGGTCCTATGAGCAAGAGTTGTTTTCTGGTAAGGAAAGTGACTCTTGCACTCCCATTGGCATACACAGTGCAAATAGCACTGGCGTCTGTTCCCAGCAAGTACAGTGTATTGGACTGAAGCGGAGCTACCATTCTTGTCAGTTTCCTAAGAAGAGTTGAACTAGATATGGCCCGTGTGTGTAGGAAGCACAATTATTTTGTTCTGAGCAAGCTCACTGTTCGGATACCATAGGAAACACAGTAGAGTAGAAGAGTGCTCTTTTCTCAAAAGCAGAGTGTGTTTCTTGTAAGGCAACCTAGCGTTTGTTTAACATTCATAAATGGAGTTGAATCATATGCATTTTTTGGTCCTATGAGCAAGAGTTGTTTTCTGGTAAGGAAAGTCACTATTGCGCTCCCACTGTCATACACAGGGCAAACAGCACTCGCGTCTGTTCCCAGCAAGTACAGTGTATTGGACTGAAGAGGAGCTACTGTTCTTGTCAGTTTCCTAAGCAGAGTTGAACTAGATATGGCCCCTGTGTGTAGGAAACACAGTTCTTTTGTTCTGAGCAAGCTCACTATTCGGACCCCATAGGAAACACATTGGAGTAGAAGAGTGCTCTTTTCTCAAAAGGAGAGTGTGTTTCTTGTAATGCGAGCTAGTGTTTGTTTCTCAGTCCTAAATGGAGTTGAATCCCATGCAGTTTCTGGTCCTACGAGCAAGAGTTGTTTTCTGGTAAGAAGAGTCACTATTGTGCTCCCATTGTCATACACAGGGCAAATAGCACTTACGTCTGTTTCCAGCAAGTACAGTGTATTGGACTGAAGCGGAGCTACTGTTCTTGTCAGTTTCCTAAGCAGAGTTGAACTAGATATGGCCCCTGTGTGTAGGAAGCACAGTTTTTTTGTTCTGAGCAAGCTCACTGTTCGGACCCCATAGAAAACACATTAGAGTAGAAGAGTGCTCTTTTCTCCAAAGCAGAGTGTGTTTCTTGTAAGGCGAGCTATCGTTTGTTTCCCAGTCCTAAATGGAGTTGAATCACATACAGTTTTTGGTCCTACGAGCAAGAGTTGTTTTCTGGTAATTAAAGTCACTATTGCACTCCCATTGCCATAGACAATACAAATAGCACTCATGTCTGTTCCCAGCAAGTACAGTGTATTGGACAGAAGAGGAGCTACTGTTCTTGTCAGGTTCCTAAGCAGAGTTGAACTAGATATGGCCCGTGTGTGGAGAAAGCACAGTTCTTTTGTTCTGAGCAAGACCAATGTTCGGACCACATATGAACCACAGTAGAATAGAAGACTACTCTTTTCTCAAAAGCAGAGTGTGTTTCTTGTAAGGCGAGCTAGAGTTTGTTTCCCAGTCCTAAATGGAGTTGAATCACATGTAGTTTTTGGTCCAACGAGCAAGAGTTGTTTTCTTGTAAGGAAAGTCACTATTGCGCTCCCATTGTCAGACACAGGGCAAATAGCACTGGCTTCTGTTCCCAGCATGTACAGTGTATTTGACTGAAGAGGATCTACTGTTCTTTTCAGTTTCCTAAGCAGAATTGAACTACATATGGCCGTATTTGTAGGAAGCACAGTTCTTTTGTTCTGAGCAAACACACTGTTCTGGCCCTATAGGAAACACAGTAGTGTAGAAGATTGCTCTTTTCTCAAAAGCAGAGTGTGTTTCTTGTAAGGCGAGCTAGCGTTTGTTTCCCAGTCCTAAATGGAGTTGAATCACATGCAGTTTCTGTTCCTACCAGCAAGAGTTGTTTTCTGGTAAGGAAAGTGACTATTGCGCTCCCATTGCCATACACAGTGCAAATACCACTCGCGTCTGTTCCCAGCAAGTACAGTGTATTGGACTGAAGCGGAGCTACTGTTCTTGTCAGTTTCCTAAGCAGAGCTGAACTAGATATGGCCCCTGTGTGTAGGAAGCACAGTTCTTTTGTTCTGAGCAAGCTCATTGTTCGGACCCCATAGGAAACACAATAGAGTAGAAGAGTGCTCTTTTCTCAAAAGCAGAGTGTGTTTCTTGTAAGGCGAGCTAGTGTTTGTTTCCCAGTCAGAAATGGAGTTGAATCCCTTGCAGTTTCTGTTCCTACGTGCAAGAGGTGTTTTCTGATAAGAAGAGTCACTATTGTGCTCCCATTGTCATACAGAGGACAAATAGCACTAGCGTCTGTTCCCTGCATGTACAGTGTATTGGAGTGAAGAGGATCTACTGTTCTTGTCAGTTTCCTAAGCAGAGTTGAACTAGATATGGCCCGTGTGTGGAGGAAGCACAGTTCTTTTGTTCTGAGCAAGCTCACTATTCGGACCCCATAGGATACACAGTAGAGTAGAAGAGTGCTCTTTTCTCTAAAGCAGAGTGTGTTTCCTGTAAGGCGAGCTAGCGTTTGTTTCACAGTCCTAAATGGAGTTGAATCACATGCAGTTTCTTGTCCTCCGAGCAAGATTTGTTTTCTGGTAAGAAGAGTCACTATTGTGCTCCAATTGTCATACACAGGGCAAATAGCACTGGCGTCTGTTCCCAGCATGTACAGTGTACTGGAATGAAGAGTATCTACTGTTCTTGTCAGTTTCCTAAGCAGAATTGAACTATATATGGCCGTATTTGTAGGAATCACAGTTCTTTTGTTCTGAGCAAACTCACTGTTCTGGCCCTATAGGAAACACAGTAGAGTAGAAGAGTGCTCTTTTCTCAAAAGCAGAGTGTGTTTTTTGTAAGGCGAGCTAGCGTTTGTTTCCCAGTCCTAAATGGAGTTGAATCACATGCAGTTTTTGGTCCTATGAGCAAGAGTTGTTTTCTGGTAAGGAAAGTGACTCTTGCACTCCCATTGGCATACACAGTGCAAATAGCACTGGCGTCTGTTCCCAGCAAGTACAGTGTATTGGACTGAAGCGGAGCTACCATTCTTGTCAGTTTCCTAAGAAGAGTTGAACTAGATATGGCCCGTGTGTGTAGGAAGCACAATTATTTTGTTCTGAGCAAGCTCACTGTTCGGATACCTTAGGAAACACAGTAGAGTAGAAGAGTGCTCTTTTCTCAAAAGCAGAGTGTGTTTCTTGTAAGGCAACCTAGCGTTTGTTTAACATTCATAAATGGAGTTGAATCATATGCATTTTTTGGTCCTACGAGCAAGAGTTGTTTTCTGGTAAGGAAAGTCACTATTGCGCTCCCACTGTCATACACAGGGCAAACAGCACTCGCGTCTGTTCCCAGCAAGTACAGTGTATTGGACTGAAGAGGAGCTACTGTTCTTGTCAGTTTCCTAAGCAGAGTTGAACTAGATATGGCCCCTGTGTGTAGGAAACACAGTTCTTTTGTTCTGAGCAAGCTCACTATTCGGACCCCATAGGAAACACATTGGAGTAGAAGAGTGCTCTTTTCTCAAAAGGAGAGTGTGTTTCTTGTAATGCGAGCTAGTGTTTGTTTCTCAGTCCTAAATGGAGTTGAATCCCATGCAGTTTCTGGTCCTACGAGCAAGAGTTGTTTTCTGGTAAGAAGAGTCACTATTGTGCTCCCATTGTCATACACAGGGCAAATAGCACTTACGTCTGTTTCCAGCAAGTACAGTGTATTGGACTGAAGCGGAGCTACTGTTCTTGTCAGTTTCCTAAGCAGAGTTGAACTAGATATGGCCCCTGTGTGTAGGAAGCACAGTTTTTTTGTTCTGAGCAAGCTCACTGTTCGGACCCCATAGAAAACACATTAGAGTAGAAGAGTGCTCTTTTCTCCAAAGCAGAGTGTGTTTCTTGTAAGGCGAGCTATCGTTTGTTTCCCAGTCCTAAATGGAGTTGAATCACATACAGTTTTTGGTCCTACGAGCAAGAGTTGTTTTCTGGTAATTAAAGTCACTATTGCACTCCCATTGCCATAGACAATACAAATAGCACTCATGTCTGTTCCCAGCAAGTACAGTGTATTGGACAGAAGAGGAGCTACTGTTCTTGTCAGGTTCCTAAGCAGAGTTGAACTAGATATGGCCCGTGTGTGGAGAAAGCACAGTTCTTTTGTTCTGAGCAAGACCAATGTTCGGACCACATATGAACCACAGTAGAATAGAAGACTGCTCTTTTCTCAAAAGCAGAGTGTGTTTCTTGTAAGGCGAGCTAGTGTTTGTTTCCCAGTCAGAAATGGAGTTGAATCCCTTGCAGTTTCTGTTCCTACGTGCAAGAGGTGTTTTCTGATAAGAAGAGTCACTATTGTGCTCCCATTGTCATACAGAGGACAAATAGCACTAGCGTCTGTTCCCTGCATGTACAGTGTATTGGAGTGAAGAGGATCTACTGTTCTTGTCAGTTTCCTAAGCAGAGTTGAACTAGATATGGCCCGTGTGTGGAGGAAGCACAGTTCTTTTGTTCTGAGCAAGCTCACTATTCGGACCCCATAGGATACACAGTAGAGTAGAAGAGTGCTCTTTTCTCTAAAGCAGGGTGTGTTTCCTGTAAGGCGAGCTAGCGTTTGTTTCACAGTCCTAAATGGAGTTGAATCACAGGCAGTTTCTTGTCCTCCGAGCAAGATTTGTTTTCTGGTAAGAAGAGTCACTATTGTGCTCCAATTGTCATACACAGGGCAAATAGCACTGGCGTCTGTTCCCAGCATGTACAGTGTACTGGAATGAAGAGTATCTACTGTTCTTGTCAGTTTCCTAAGCAGAATTGAACTATATATGGCCGTATTTGTAGGAATCACAGTTCTTTTGTTCTGAGCAAACTCACTGTTCTGGCCCTATAGGAAACACAGTAGAGTAGAAGAGTTCTCTTTTCTCAAAAGCAGAGTGTGTTTTTTGTAAGGCGAGCTAGCGTTTGTTTCCCAGTCCTAAATTGAGTTGAATCACATGCAGTTTTTGGTCCTATGAGCAAGAGTTGTTTTCTGGTAAGGAAAGTCATTATTGTGCTCCCATTGCCATACACAGTGCAAATAGCACTGGCGTCTGTTCCCAGCAATTACAGTGTATTGGACTGAAGCAGAGCTACTGTTCTTGTCAGTTTGCTAAGCAGAGTTGAACCTGATATGGCCCCTGTGTGTAGGAAGCACAGTTCTTTTGTTCTGAGGAAGCTCACTGTTCGGACCACATAGGAAACACAGTAGAGTAGAAGAGTGCTCTTTTCTCAGAAGCAGAGTGTGTTTCTTGTAAAGCGAGCTAGCCTTTGTTTCCCAGTCCTAAATGGAGTTGAATCACATGCAGTTTCTTGTCCTACGAGCAAGAGTTGTTTTCTGGTAAGAAGAGTCACTATTGTGCTCCCATTGTCATTCACAGGGCAAATAACACTGGCGTATGTTCCCAGCATGTACACTGTATTGGACTGAAGAGGATCTACTGTTCTTTTCAGTTTCCTAAGCATAATTGAACTAGATATGGCCGTATTTGTATGAAGCACAGTTCTTTTGTTCTGAGCAAGCTCACTGTTCTTGCCCTATAGGAAACACAGTAGAGTAGAAGAGTGCTCTTTTCTCAAAAGCAGAGTGTGTTTCTTGTAAGTCGAGCTAGCGTTTGTTTCCCAGTCCTAAATGGAGTTGAATCACATGCAGTTTTTGGTCCTATGAGCAAGAGTTGTTTTCTGGTAAGGAAAGTGACTCTTGCACTCCCATTGGCATACACAGTGCAAATAGCACTGGCGTCTGTTCCCAGCAAGTACAGTGTATTGGACTGAAGCGGAGCTACCATTCTTGTCAGTTTCCTAAGAAGAGTTGAACTAGATATGGCCCGTGTGTGTAGGAAGCACAATTATTTTGTTCTGAGCAAGCTCACTGTTCGGATACCATAGGAAACACAGTAGAGTAGAAGAGTGCTCTTTTCTCAAAAGCAGAGTGTGTTTCTTGTAAGGCAACCTAGCGTTTGTTTAACATTCATAAATGGAGTTGAATCATATGCATTTTTTGGTCCTACGAGCAAGAGTTGTTTTCTGGTAAGGAAAGTCACTATTGCGCTCCCACTGTCATACACAGGGCAAACAGCACTCGCGTCTGTTCCCAGCAAGTACAGTGTATTGGACTGAAGAGGAGCTACTGTTCTTGTCAGTTTCCTAAGCAGAGTTGAACTAGATATGGCCCCTGTGTGTAGGAAACACAGTTCTTTTGTTCTGAGCAAGCTCACTATTCGGACCCCATAGGAAACACATTGGAGTAGAAGAGTGCTCTTTTCTCAAAAGGAGAGTGTGTTTCTTGTAATGCGAGCTAGTGTTTGTTTCTCAGTCCTAAATGGAGTTGAATCCCATGCAGTTTCTGGTCCTACGAGCAAGAGTTGTTTTCTGGTAAGAAGAGTCACTATTGTGCTCCCATTGTCATACACAGGGCAAATAGCACTTACGTCTGTTTCCAGCAAGTACAGTGTATTGGACTGAAGCGGAGCTACTGTTCTTGTCAGTTTCCTAAGCAGAGTTGAACTAGATATGGCCCCTGTGTGTAGGAAGCACAGTTTTTTTGTTCTGAGCAAGCTCACTGTTCGGACCCCATAGAAAACACATTAGAGTAGAAGAGTGCTCTTTTCTCCAAAGCAGAGTGTGTTTCTTGTAAGGCGAGCTATCGTTTGTTTCCCAGTCCTAAATGGAGTTGAATCACATACAGTTTTTGGTCCTACGAGCAAGAGTTGTTTTCTGGTAATTAAAGTCACTATTGCACTCCCATTGCCATAGACAATACAAATAGCACTCATGTCTGTTCCCAGCAAGTACAGTGTATTGGACAGAAGAGGAGCTACTGTTCTTGTCAGGTTCCTAAGCAGAGTTGAACTAGATATGGCCCGTGTGTGGAGAAAGCACAGTTCTTTTGTTCTGAGCAAGACCAATGTTCGGACCACATATGAACCACAGTAGAATAGAAGACTGCTCTTTTCTCAAAAGCAGAGTGTGTTTCTTGTAAGGCGAGCTAGAGTTTGTTTCCCAGTCCTAAATGGAGATGAATCACATGTAGTTTTTGGTCCAACGAGCAAGAGTTGTTTTCTTGTAAGGAAAGTCACTATTGCGCTCCCATTGTCAGACACAGGGCAAATAGCACTGGCTTCTGTTCCCAGCATGTACAGTGTATTTGACTGAAGAGGATCTACTGTTCTTTTCAGTTTCCTAAGCAGAATTGAACTACATATGGCCGTATTTGTAGGAAGCACAGTTCTTTTGTTCTGAGCAAACACACTGTTCTGGCCCTATAGGAAACACAGTAGTGTAGAAGATTGCTCTTTTCTCAAACGCAGAGTGTGTTTCTTGTAAGGCGAGCTAGCGTTTGTTTCCCAGTCCTAAATGGAGTTGAATCACATGCAGTTTCTGTTCCTACCAGCAAGAGTTGTTTTCTGGTAAGGAAAGTGACTATTGCGCTCCCATTGCCATACACAGTGCAAATACCACTCGCGTCTGTTCCCAGCAAGTACAGTGTATTGGACTGAAGCGGAGCTACTGTTCTTGTCAGTTTCCTAAGCAGAGTTGAACTGGATATGGCCCCTGTGTGTAGGAAGCACAGTTCTTTTGTTCTGAGCAAGCTCATTGTTCGGACCCCATAGGAAACACAATAGAGTAGAAGAGTGCTCTTTTCTCAAAAGCAGAGTGTGTTTCTTGTAAGGCGAGCTAGCGTTTGTTTCCCAGTCCTAAATGGAGTTGAATCACATGCAGTTTCTGTTCCTACCAGCAAGAGTTGTTTTCTGGTAAGGAAAGTGACTATTGCGCTCCCATTGCCATACACAGTGCAAATACCACTCGCGTCTGTTCCCAGCAAGTACAGTGTATTGGACTGAAGCGGAGCTACTGTTCTTGTCAGTTTCCTAAGCAGAGCTGAACTAGATATGGCCCCTGTGTGTAGGAAGCACAGTTCTTTTGTTCTGAGCAAGCTCATTGTTCGGACCCCATAGGAAACACAATAGAGTAGAAGAGTGCTCTTTTCTCAAAAGCAGAGTGTGTTTCTTGTAAGGCGAGCTAGTGTTTGTTTCCCAGTCAGAAATGGAGTTGAATCCCTTGCAGTTTCTGTTCCTACGTGCAAGAGGTGTTTTCTGATAAGAAGAGTCACTATTGTGCTCCCATTGTCATACAGAGGACAAATAGCACTAGCGTCTGTTCCCTGCATGTACAGTGTATTGGAGTGAAGAGGATCTACTGTTCTTGTCAGTTTCCTAAGCAGAGTTGAACTAGATATGGCCCGTGTGTGGAGGAAGCACAGTTCTTTTGTTCTGAGCAAGCTCACTATTCGGACCCCATAGGATACACAGTAGAGTAGAAGAGTGCTCTTTTCTCTAAAGCAGAGTGTGTTTCCTGTAAGGCGAGCTAGCGTTTGTTTCACAGTCCTAAATGGAGTTGAATCACATGCAGTTTCTTGTCCTCCGAGCAAGATTTGTTTTCTGGTAAGAAGAGTCACTATTGTGCTCCAATTGTCATACACAGGGCAAATAGCACTGGCGTCTGTTCCCAGCATGTACAGTGTACTGGAATGAAGAGTATCTACTGTTCTTGTCAGTTTCCTAAGCAGAATTGAACTATATATGGCCGTATATGTAGGAATCACAGTTCTTTTGTTCTGAGCAAACTCACTGTTCTGGCCCTATAGGAAACACAGTAGAGTAGAAGAGTGCTCTTTTCTCAAAAGCAGAGTGTGTTTTTTGTAAGGCGAGCTAGCGTTTGTTTCCCAGTCCTAAATTGAGTTGAATCACATGCAGTTTTTGGTCCTATGAGCAAGAGTTGTTTTCTGGTAAGGAAAGTCATTATTGTGCTCCCATTGCCATACACAGTGCAAATAGCACTGGCGTCTGTTCCCAGCAATTACAGTGTATTGGACTGAAGCAGAGCTACTGTTCTTGTCAGTTTGCTAAGCAGAGTTGAACCTGATATGGCCCCTGTGTGTAGGAAGCACAGTTCTTTTGTTCTGAGGAAGCTCACTGTTCGGACCCCATAGGAAACACAGTAGAGTAGAAGAGTGCTCTTTTCTCAGAAGCAGAGTGTGTTTCTTGTAAAGCGAGCTAGCCTTTGTTTCCCAGTCCTAAATGGAGTTGAATCACATGCAGTTTCTTGTCCTACGAGCAAGAGTTGTTTTCTGGTAAGAAGAGTCACTATTGTGCTCCCATTGTCATTCACAGGGCAAATAACACTGGCGTATGTTCCCAGCATGTACACTGTATTGGACTGAAGAGGATCTACTGTTCTTTTCAGTTTCCTAAGCATAATTGAACTAGATATGGCCGTATTTGTATGAAGCACAGTTCTTTTGTTCTGAGCAAGCTCACTGTTCTTGCCCTATAGGAAACACAGTAGAGTAGAAGAGTGCTCTTTTCTCAAAAGCAGAGTGTGTTTCTTGTAAGTCGAGCTAGCGTTTGTTTCCCAGTCCTAAATGGAGTTGAATCACATGCAGTTTTTGGTCCTATGAGCAAGAGTTGTTTTCTGGTAAGGAAAGTGACTCTTGCACTCCCATTGGCATACACAGTGCAAATAGCACTGGCGTCTGTTCCCAGCAAGTACAGTGTATTGGACTGAAGCGGAGCTACCATTCTTGTCAGTTTCCTAAGAAGAGTTGAACTAGATATGGCCCGTGTGTGTAGGAAGCACAATTATTTTGTTCTGAGCAAGCTCACTGTTCGGATACCATAGGAAACACAGTAGAGTAGAAGAGTGCTCTTTTCTCAAAAGCAGAGTGTGTTTCTTGTAAGGCAACCTAGCGTTTGTTTAACATTCATAAATGGAGTTGAATCATATGCATTTTTTGGTCCTACGAGCAAGAGTTGTTTTCTGGTAAGGAAAGTCACTATTGCGCTCCCACTGTCATACACAGGGCAAACAGCACTCGCGTCTGTTCCCAGCAAGTACAGTGTATTGGACTGAAGAGGAGCTACTGTTCTTGTCAGTTTCCTAAGCAGAGTTGAACTAGATATGGCCCCTGTGTGTAGGAAACACAGTTCTTTTGTTCTGAGCAAGCTCACTATTCGGACCCCATAGGAAACACATTGGAGTAGAAGAGTGCTCTTTTCTCAAAAGGAGAGTGTGTTTCTTGTAATGCGAGCTAGTGTTTGTTTCTCAGTCCTAAATGGAGTTGAATCCCATGCAGTTTCTGGTCCTACGAGCAAGAGTTGTTTTCTGGTAAGAAGAGTCACTATTGTGCTCCCATTGTCATACACAGGGCAAATAGCACTTACGTCTGTTTCCAGCAAGTACAGTGTATTGGACTGAAGCGGAGCTACTGTTCTTGTCAGTTTCCTAAGCAGAGTTGAACTAGATATGGCCCCTGTGTGTAGGAAGCACAGTTTTTTTGTTCTGAGCAAGCTCACTGTTCGGACCCCATAGAAAACACATTAGAGTAGAAGAGTGCTCTTTTCTCCAAAGCAGAGTGTGTTTCTTGTAAGGCGAGCTATCGTTTGTTTCCCAGTCCTAAATGGAGTTGAATCACATACAGTTTTTGGTCCTACGAGCAAGAGTTTTTTTCTGGTAATTAAAGTCACTATTGCACTCCCATTGCCATAGACAATACAAATAGCACTCATGTCTGTTCCCAGCAAGTACAGTGTATTGGACAGAAGAGGAGCTACTGTTCTTGTCAGGTTCCTAAGCAGAGTTGAACTAGATATGGCCCGTGTGTGGAGAAAGCACAGTTCTTTTGTTCTGAGCAAGATCAATGTTCGGACCACATATGAACCACAGTAGAATAGAAGACTGCTCTTTTCTCAAAAGCAGAGTGTGTTTCTTGTAAGGCGAGCTAGAGTTTGTTTCCCAGTCCTAAATGGAGTTGAATCACATGTAGTTTTTGGTCCAACGAGCAAGAGTTGTTTTCTTGTAAGGAAAGTCACTATTGCGCTCCCATTGTCAGACACAGGGCAAATAGCACTGGCTTCTGTTCCCAGCATGTACAGTGTATTTGACTGAAGAGGATCTACTGTTCTTTTCAGTTTCCTAAGCAGAATTGAACTACATATGGCCGTATTTGTAGGAAGCACAGTTCTTTTGTTCTGAGCAAACACACTGTTCTGGCCCTATAGGAAACACAGTAGTGTAGAAGATTGCTCTTTTCTCAAACGCAGAGTGTGTTTCTTGTAAGGCGAGCTAGCGTTTGTTTCCCAGTCCTAAATGGAGTTGAATCACATGCAGTTTCTGTTCCTACCAGCAAGAGTTGTTTTCTGGTAAGGAAAGTGACTCTTGCACTCCCATTGCCATACACAATGCAAATACCACTCGCGTCTGTTCCCAGCAAGTACAGTGTATTGGACTGAAGCGGAGCTACTGTTCTTGTCAGTTTCCTAAGCAGAGTTGAACTAGATATGGCCCCTGTGTGTAGGAAGCACAGTTCTTTTGTTCTGAGCAAGCTCATTGTTCGGACCCCATAGGAAACACAATAGAGTAGAAGAGTGCTCTTTTCTCAAAAGCAGAGTGTGTTTCTTGTAAGGCGAGCTAGTGTTTGTTTCCCAGTCAGAAATGGAGTTGAATCCCTTGCAGTTTCTGTTCCTACGTGCAAGAGGTGTTTTCTGATAAGAAGAGTCACTATTGTGCTCCCATTGTCATACAGAGGACAAATAGCACTAGCGTCTGTTCCCTGCATGTACAGTGTATTGGAGTGAAGAGGATCTACTGTTCTTGTCAGTTTCCTAAGCAGAGTTGAACTAGATATGGCCCGTGTGTGGAGGAAGCACAGTTCTTTTGTTCTGAGCAAGCTCACTATTCGGACCCCATAGGATACACAGTAGAGTAGAAGAGTGCTCTTTTCTCTAAAGCAGAGTGTGTTTCCTGTAAGGCGAGCTAGCGTTTGTTTCACAGTCCTAAATGGAGTTGAATCACATGCAGTTTCTTGTCCTCCGAGCAAGATTTGTTTTCTGGTAAGAAGAGTCACTATTGTGCTCCAATTGTCATACACAGGGCAAATAGCACTGGCGTCTGTTCCCAGCATGTACAGTGTACTGGAATGAAGAGTATCTACTGTTCTTGTCAGTTTCCTAAGCAGAATTGAACTATATATGGCCGTATATGTAGGAATCACAGTTCTTTTGTTCTGAGCAAACTCACTGTTCTGGCCCTATAGGAAACACAGTAGAGTAGAAGAGTGCTCTTTTCTCAAAAGCAGAGTGTGTTTTTTGTAAGGCGAGCTAGCGTTTGTTTCCCAGTCCTAAATTGAGTTGAATCACATGCAGTTTTTGGTCCTATGAGCAAGAGTTGTTTTCTGGTAAGGAAAGTCATTATTGTGCTCCCATTGCCATACACAGTGCAAATAGCACTGGCGTCTGTTCCCAGCAATTACAGTGTATTGGACTGAAGCAGAGCTACTGTTCTTGTCAGTTTGCTAAGCAGAGTTGAACCTGATATGGCCCCTGTGTGTAGGAAGCACAGTTCTTTTGTTCTGAGGAAGCTCACTGTTCGGACCCCATAGGAAACACAGTAGAGTAGAAGAGTGCTCTTTTCTCAGAAGCAGAGTGTGTTTCTTGTAAAGCGAGCTAGCCTTTGTTTCCCAGTCCTAAATGGAGTTGAATCACATGCAGTTTCTTGTCCTACGAGCAAGAGTTGTTTTCTGGTAAGAAGAGTCACTATTGTGCTCCCATTGTCATTCACAGGGCAAATAACACTGGCGTATGTTCCCAGCATGTACACTGTATTGGACTGAAGAGGATCTACTGTTCTTTTCAGTTTCCTAAGCATAATTGAACTAGATATGGCCGTATTTGTATGAAGCACAGTTCTTTTGTTCTGAGCAAGCTCACTGTTCTTGCCCTATAGGAAACACAGTAGAGTAGAAGAGTGCTCTTTTCTCAAAAGCAGAGTGTGTTTCTTGTAAGTCGAGCTAGCGTTTGTTTCCCAGTCCTAAATGGAGTTGAATCACATGCAGTTTTTGGTCCTATGAGCAAGAGTTGTTTTCTGGTAAGGAAAGTGACTCTTGCACTCCCATTGGCATACACAGTGCAAATAGCACTGGCGTCTGTTCCCAGCAAGTACAGTGTATTGGACTGAAGCGGAGCTACCATTCTTGTCAGTTTCCTAAGAAGAGTTGAACTAGATATGGCCCGTGTGTGTAGGAAGCACAATTATTTTGTTCTGAGCAAGCTCACTGTTCGGATACCATAGGAAACACAGTAGAGTAGAAGAGTGCTCTTTTCTCAAAAGCAGAGTGTGTTTCTTGTAAGGCAACCTAGCGTTTGTTTAACATTCATAAATGGAGTTGAATCATATGCATTTTTTGGTCCTACGAGCAAGAGTTGTTTTCTGGTAAGGAAAGTCACTATTGCGCTCCCACTGTCATACACAGGGCAAACAGCACTCGCGTCTGTTCCCAGCAAGTACAGTGTATTGGACTGAAGAGGAGCTACTGTTCTTGTCAGTTTCCTAAGCAGAGTTGAACTAGATATGGCCCCTGTGTGTAGGAAACACAGTTCTTTTGTTCTGAGCAAGCTCACTATTCGGACCCCATAGGAAACACATTGGAGTAGAAGAGTGCTCTTTTCTCAAAAAGAGAGTGTGTTTCTTGTAATGCGAGCTAGTGTTTGTTTCTCAGTCCTAAATGGAGTTGAATCCCATGCAGTTTCTGGTCCTACGAGCAAGAGTTGTTTTCTGGTAAGAAGAGTCACTATTGTGCTCCCATTGTCATACACAGGGCAAATAGCACTTACGTCTGTTTCCAGCAAGTACAGTGTATTGGACTGAAGCGGAGCTACTGTTCTTGTCAGTTTCCTAAGCAGAGTTGAACTAGATATGGCCCCTGTGTGTAGGAAGCACAGTTTTTTTGTTCTGAGCAAGCTCACTGTTCGGACCCCATAGAAAACACATTAGAGTAGAAGAGTGCTCTTTTCTCCAAAGCAGAGTGTGTTTCTTGTAAGGCGAGCTATCGTTTGTTTCCCAGTCCTAAATGGAGTTGAATCACATACAGTTTTTGGTCCTACGAGCAAGAGTTGTTTTCTGGTAATTAAAGTCACTATTGCACTCCCATTGCCATAGACAATACAAATAGCACTCATGTCTGTTCCCAGCAAGTACAGTGTATTGGACAGAAGAGGAGCTACTGTTCTTGTCAGGTTCCTAAGCAGAGTTGAACTAGATATGGCCCGTGTGTGGAGAAAGCACAGTTCTTTTGTTCTGAGCAAGACCAATGTTCGGACCACATATGAACCACAGTAGAATAGAAGACTGCTCTTTTCTCAAAAGCAGAGTGTGTTTCTTGTAAGGCGAGCTAGAGTTTGTTTCCCAGTCCTAAATGGAGTTGAATCACATGTAGTTTTTGGTCCAACGAGCAAGAGTTGTTTTCTTGTAAGGAAAGTCACTATTGCGCTCCCATTGTCAGACACAGGGCAAATAGCACTGGCTTCTGTTCCCAGCATGTACAGTGTATTTGACTGAAGAGGATCTACTGTTCTTTTCAGTTTCCTAAGCAGAATTGAACTACATATGGCCGTATTTGTAGGAAGCACAGTTCTTTTGTTCTGAGCAAACACACTGTTCTGGCCCTATAGGAAACACAGTAGTGTAGAAGATTGCTCTTTTCTCAAAAGCAGAGTGTGTTTCTTGTAAGGCGAGCTAGCGTTTGTTTCCCAGTCCTAAATGGAGTTGAATCACATGCAGTTTCTGTTCCTACCAGCAAGAGTTGTTTTCTGGTAAGGAAAGTGACTATTGCGCTCCCATTGCCATACACAGTGCAAATACCACTCGCGTCTGTTCCCAGCAAGTACAGTGTATTGGACTGAAGCGGAGCTACTGTTCTTGTCAGTTTCCTAAGCAGAGCTGAACTAGATATGGCCCCTGTGTGTAGGAAGCACAGTTCTTTTGTTCTGAGCAAGCTCATTGTTCGGACCCCATAGGAAACACAATAGAGTAGAAGAGTGCTCTTTTCTCAAAAGCAGAGTGTGTTTCTTGTAAGGCGAGCTAGTGTTTGTTTCCCAGTCAGAAATGGAGTTGAATCCCTTGCAGTTTCTGTTCCTACGTGCAAGAGGTGTTTTCTGATAAGAAGAGTCACTATTGTGCTCCCATTGTCATACAGAGGACAAATAGCACTAGCGTCTGTTCCCTGCATGTACAGTGTATTGGAGTGAAGAGGATCTACTGTTCTTGTCAGTTTCCTAAGCAGAGTTGAACTAGATATGGCCCGTGTGTGGAGGAAGCACAGTTCTTTTGTTCTGAGCAAGCTCACTATTCGGACCCCATAGGATACACAGTAGAGTAGAAGAGTGCTCTTTTCTCTAAAGCAGAGTGTGTTTCCTGTAAGGCGAGCTAGCGTTTGTTTCACAGTCCTAAATGGAGTTGAATCACATGCAGTTTCTTGTCCTCCGAGCAAGATTTGTTTTCTGGTAAGAAGAGTCACTATTGTGCTCCAATTGTCATACACAGGGCAAATAGCACTGGCGTCTGTTCCCAGCATGTACAGTGTACTGGAATGAAGAGTATCTACTGTTCTTGTCAGTTTCCTAAGCAGAATTGAACTATATATGGCCGTATTTGTAGGAATCACAGTTCTTTTGTTCTGAGCAAACTCACTGTTCTGGCCCTATAGGAAACACAGTAGAGTAGAAGAGTGCTCTTTTCTCAAAAGCAGAGTGTGTTTTTTGTAAGGCGAGCTAGCGTTTGTTTCCCAGTCCTAAATGGAGTTGAATCACATGCAGTTTTTGGTCCTATGAGCAAGAGTTGTTTTCTGGTAAGGAAAGTCATTATTGTGCTCCCATTGCCATACACAGTGCAAATAGCACTGGCGTCTGTTCCCAGCAATTACAGTGTATTGGACTGAAGCAGAGCTACTGTTCTTGTCAGTTTGCTAAGCAGAGTTGAACCTGATATGGCCCCTGTGTGTAGGAAGCACAGTTCTTTTGTTCTGAGGAAGCTCACTGTTCGGACCCCATAGGAAACACAGTAGAGTAGAAGAGTGCTCTTTTCTCAGAAGCAGAGTGTGTTTCTTGTAAAGCGAGCTAGCCTTTGTTTCCCAGTCCTAAATGGAGTTGAATCACATGCAGTTTCTTGTCCTACGAGCAAGAGTTGTTTTCTGGTAAGAAGAGTCACTATTGTGCTCCCATTGTCATTCACAGGGCAAATAACACTGGCGTATGTTCCCAGCATGTACACTGTATTGGACTGAAGAGGATCTACTGTTCTTTTCAGTTTCCTAAGCATAATTGAACTAGATATGGCCGTATTTGTATGAAGCACAGTTCTTTTGTTCTGAGCAAGCTCACTGTTCTTGCCCTATAGGAAACACAGTAGAGTAGAAGAGTGCTCTTTTCTCAAAAGCAGAGTGTGTTTCTTGTAAGTCGAGCTAGCGTTTGTTTCCCAGTCCTAAATGGAGTTGAATCATATGCATTTTTTGGTCCTACGAGCAAGAGTTGTTTTCTGGTAAGGAAAGTCACTATTGCGCTCCCACTGTCATACACAGGGCAAACAGCACTCGCGTCTGTTCCCAGCAAGTACAGTGTATTGGACTGAAGAGGAGCTACTGTTCTTGTCAGTTTCCTAAGCAGAGTTGAACTAGATATGGCCCCTGTGTGTAGGAAACACAGTTCTTTTGTTCTGAGCAAGCTCACTATTCGGACCCCATAGGAAACACATTGGAGTAGAAGAGTGCTCTTTTCTCAAAAGGAGAGTGTGTTTCTTGTAATGCGAGCTAGTGTTTGTTTCTCAGTCCTAAATGGAGTTGAATCCCATGCAGTTTCTGGTCCTACGAGCAAGAGTTGTTTTCTGGTAAGAAGAGTCACTATTGTGCTCCCATTGTCATACACAGGGCAAATAGCACTTACGTCTGTTTCCAGCAAGTACAGTGTATTGGACTGAAGCGGAGCTACTGTTCTTGTCAGTTTCCTAAGCAGAGTTGAACTAGATATGGCCCCTGTGTGTAGGAAGCACAGTTTTTTTGTTCTGAGCAAGCTCACTGTTCGGACCCCATAGAAAACACATTAGAGTAGAAGAGTGCTCTTTTCTCCAAAGCAGAGTGTGTTTCTTGTAAGGCGAGCTATCGTTTGTTTCCCAGTCCTAAATGGAGTTGAATCACATACAGTTTTTGGTCCTACGAGCAAGAGTTGTTTTCTGGTAATTAAAGTCACTATTGCACTCCCATTGCCATAGACAATACAAATAGCACTCATGTCTGTTCCCAGCAAGTACAGTGTATTGGACAGAAGAGGAGCTACTGTTCTTGTCAGGTTCCTAAGCAGAGTTGAACTAGATATGGCCCGTGTGTGGAGAAAGCACAGTTCTTTTGTTCTGAGCAAGATCAATGTTCGGACCACATATGAACCACAGTAGAATAGAAGACTGCTCTTTTCTCAAAAGCAGAGTGTGTTTCTCGTAAGGCGAGCTAGAGTTTGTTTCCCAGTCCTAAATGGAGTTGAATCACATGTAGTTTTTGGTCCAACGAGCAAGAGTTGTTTTCTTGTAAGGAAAGTCACTATTGCGCTCCCATTGTCAGACACAGGGCAAATAGCACTGGCTTCTGTTCCCAGCATGTACAGTGTATTTGACTGAAGAGGATCTACTGTTCTTTTCAGTTTCCTAAGCAGAATTGAACTAGATATGGCCGTATTTGTTGGAAGCACGGTTCTTTTGTTCTGAGCAAACTCACTGTTCTGGCCCCATAGAAAAAACAGTAGAGTAGAAGTGTGCTCTTTTCTCAAAAGCAGAGTGTGTTTCTTGAAAGGCGAGCTAGCGTTTGTTTCCCAGTCCTAAATGGAGTTGAATCCCATGCAGTTTCTGGTCCTATCAGCAAGAGTTGTTTTCTGATAAGAAGAGTCACTATTGCGCTCCTATTGCCATACACAGTACAAATAGCACTCGCGTCTGTTCCAAGCTAGGACAGTGTATTGGACTGAGGAGGAGCTACCGATCTTGTCAGTTTCCTAAGCAGAGTTGAACTAGATATGGCCCCTGTGTGTAGGAAGCACAGTTCTTTTGTTCTGAGCAAGCTCACTGTTCGGACCCCATAGGAAACACAGTAGAGTAGAAGAGTGCTCTTTTCTCAAAAGCAGAGTGTGTTTCTTGTAAAGCGAGCTAGCATTTGTTTCCCAGTCCTAAATGGAGTTGAATCACATGCAGTTTCTTGTCCTACGAGCAAGAGTTGTTTTCTGGTAAGAAGAGTCACTATTGTGCTCCCATTGTCATTCACAGGGCAAATAACACTGGAGTATGTTCCCAGCATGTACACTCTATTGGACTGAAGAGGATCTACTGTTCTCTTCAGTTTCCTAAGCATAATTGAACTAGATATGGCCGTATTTGTATGAAGCACAGTTCTTTTGTTCTGAGCAAGCTCACTGTTCTGGCCCTATAGGAAACACAGTAGAGTAGAAGAGTGCTCTTTTCTCAAAAGCAGAGTGTGTTTCTTGTAAGGCGAGCTAGCGTTTATTTCCCAGTCCTAAATAGAATGAATCACATGCAGTTTTTGTTCCTAAGACCAAGAGTTGTTTTCTGGTAAGGAAAGTCACTCTTGCATTCCCATTGCCATACACAGTGCAAATAGCACTCGCATCTGTTCCCAGCAAGTACAGTGTATTGGACTGAAGAGGAGCTACTGTTCTTGTCAGTTTCCTAAGCAGATTTGAACTAGATATGGTCCCAGTGTGTAGGAAGCACAGTTCTAATGTTCTGAGCAAGCTCAGTGTTCGGACCACATAGGAAATACAGTAGAGTAGAAGAGTGCTCTTTTCTCAAAAGCAGAGTGTGTTTCTTGTGAGGCGAGCTAGTGTTTGTTTCCCAGTCAGAAATGGAGTTGAATCCCATGCAGTTTCTGGTCCTATGAGCAAGAGGTGTTTTCTGATAAGAAGAGTCACTATTGCGCTCCCATTGTCATACAGAGGACAAATAGCACTGGCGTCTGTTCCCTGCACGTACAGTGTATTGGACTGAAGTGGAGCTACTGTTCTTGTCAGTATCCTAAGCAGAATTGAACTAGATATGGCCCGTGTGTGGAGGAAGCACAGTTCTGTTGTTCTGAGCAAGCTCACTGTTCGGACCCCATAGGATACACAGTAGAGTAGAAGAGTGCTCTTTTCTCAAAGCAGAGAGTTTTTCTTGTAAGGCGAGCTAGCGTTTGTTTCCCAGTACTAAATGGATTTGAATCACATGCAGTTTCTTGTCCTACGAGCAAGAGTTGTTTTCTGGTATGAAGAGTCACTATTGTGCTCCCATTGTCATACACAGGGCAAATAGCACTGGCGTCTGTTCCCAGCATGTACAGTGTATTGGACTGAAGAGGATCTACTGTTCTTGTCAGTTTCCTAAGCAGAATTGAACTAGATATGGCCGTATTTGTAGGAATCACAGTTCTTTTGTTCTGAGCAAACTCACTGTTCTGGCACTATAGGAAAAACAGTAGAGTAGAAGAGTGCTCTTTTCTCAAAATCAGAGTGTGTTTCTTGTAAGGCTAGCTAGTGTTTGTTTCCCAGTCCTAAATGGAGTTGAATCACATGCAGTTTTTGGTCCTACGAGCAAGAGTTGTTTTCTGTTAAGGAAAGTCATTATTGTGCTCGCATTGCCATACACAGTGCAAATAGCACTGGCGTCTGTTCCCAGCAAGTACAGTGTATTGGACTGAAACGGAGCTACTGTTCTTGTCAGTTTCCTAAGCAGAGTTGAACTAGATATTGCCCCTGTCTGTAGGAAGCACAGTTCTTTTGTTCTGAGCAAGCTCACTGTTCTGGCCCTATAAGAAACACAGTAGAGTAGAAGAGTGCTCTTTTCTCAAAAGCAGAGTGTGTTTCTTGTAAGGCGAGCTAGCGTTTGTTTCCCATTCCTAAATGGAGTTGAATCACATGCAGTTTTTGGTCCTATGAGCAAGAGTTGTTTTCTGGTAAGGAAAGTCACTATTGCGCTCCCAATGCCATACACAGTGCAAATAGCGCTCGCGTCTGTTCCCAGCAAGTACAGTGTATTGGACTGAAGAGGATCTACTGTTCTTTTCAGTTTCCTAAGCAGAATTGAACTAGATATGGCCGTATTTGAAGGAAGCACAGTTCTTTTGTTCTGAGCAAACACACTGTTCTGGCACTATAGGAAACACAGTAGAGTAGAAGAGTGCTCTTTACTCAAAAGCAGAGTATGTTTCTTCTAAGGCGAGCTAGCATTTGTTTCCCAGTCCTAAATGGAGTTTAATCACATGCAGTTTCTTGTCCTACCAGCAAGAGTTGTTTTCTGCTAAGGAAAGTCACTATTGCGCTGCCATTGCCATATACAGTGCAAATAGCACTCGCGTATGTTCCCAGCAAGTACAGTGTACTGGACTGAAGTGGAGCTACTATTCTTGTCAGTTTCCTAAGCAGAGATGAACTAGATATGGCCCCTGTGTGTAGGAAGCACAGTTCTTTTGTTCTGAGCAAGCTCACTGTTCGGACCCCATAGGAAACACAGTAGAGTAGAAGAGTGCTCTTTTCTCAAAAGCAGAGTGTGTTTCTTGTAAGGCGAGCTAGTGTTTGTTTCCCAGTCAGATATGGAGTTGAATCCCGTGCAGTTTCTGGTCCTACGTGCAAGAGGTGTTTTCTGATAAGAAGAGTCACTATTGCGCTCCCATTGTCATACAGAGGACAAATAGCAATAGCGTCTGTTCCCTGCATGTACAGTGTATTGGACTGAAGAGGAGCTACTGTTATTGTCAGTTTCCTAAGCAGAGTTGAACTAGATATGGCCCGTGTGTGGAGGAAGCACAGTTCTTTTGTTCTGAGCAAGCTCACTGTTCGGACCCCACAGGATACACAGTAGAGTAGAAGAGTGCTCTTTTCTCAAAAGCAGAGTGTGTTTCTTGTAAGGCGAGCTAGTGTTTGTTTCCCAGTCCTAAATGGAGTTGAATCACATGCAGTTTCTTGTCCTACGAGCAAGAGTTGTTTTCTGGTAAGAAGAGTCACTATTGTGCTCCAATTGTCATACACAGGGCAAATAGCACTGGCGTCTGTTACCAGCATGTACAGTGTATTGGAATGAAGAGGATCTACTGTTCTTGTCAGTTTCCTAAGCATAATTGAACTAGATATGGTCGTATTTGTATGAAGCACTGTTCTTTTGTTCTGAGCAAGCTCACTTTTCGGACCCCATAGGAAACACAGTAGAGTAGAAGAGTGCTCTTTTCTCAAAAGCAGTGTGTTTCTTGTAAGGCAAGCTAGCGTTTGTTTCCCAGTACTAAATGGAGTTGAATCACATGCTGTTTTTGGTACTACGAGCAAGAGTTGTTTTCTGGTAAGAAGAGTCACTATTGTGCTCCCATTGTCATTCACAGGGCAAATAACACTGGCATCTGTTCCCAGCATGTACACTGTATTGGACTGAAGAGGATCTACTGTTCTTTTCAGTTTCCTAAGCATAATTGAACTAGATATGGCCGTATTTGTATGAAGCACAGTTCTTTTGTTCTGAGCAAGCTCACTGTTCTGGCCCTACAGGAAACACAGTAGAGTAGAAGAGTGCTCTTTTCTCAAAAGCAGAGGGTGTTTCTTGTAAGGCTGGCTAGCGTTTGTTTCCCAGTACTAAATGGAGTTGAATCACATCCTGTTTTTGGTCCTACGAGCAAGAGTTTTTTCTGGTTAGGAAAGTCACTATTGCGCTCCCATTGTCAGACACAGGGCAAATAGCACTGGCTTCTGTTCCCAGCATGTACAGTGTATTTGACTGAAGAGGATCTACTGTTCTTTTCAGTTTCCTAAGCAGAATTGAACTACATATGGCCGTATTTGTAGGAAGCACAGTTCTTTTGTTCTGAGCAAACACACTGTTCTGGCCCTATAGGAAACACAGTAGTGTAGAAGATTGCTCTTTTCTCAAACGCAGAGTGTGTTTCTTGTAAGGCGAGCTAGCGTTTGTTTCCCAGTCCTAAATGGAGTTGAATCACATGCAGTTTCTGTTCCTACCAGCAAGAGTTGTTTTCTGGTAAGGAAAGTGACTATTGCGCTCCCATTGCCATACACAGTGCAAATACCACTCGCGTCTGTTCCCAGCAAGTACAGTGTATTGGACTGAAGCGGAGCTACTGTTCTTGTCAGTTTCCTAAGCAGAGTTGAACTAGATATGGCCCCTGTGTGTAGGAAGCACAGTTCTTTTGTTCTGAGCAAGCTCATTGTTCGGACCCCATAGGAAACACAATAGAGTAGAAGAGTGCTCTTTTCTCAAAAGCAGAGTGTGTTTCTTGTAAGGCGAGCTAGTGTTTGTTTCCCAGTCAGAAATGGAGTTGAATCCCTTGCAGTTTCTGTTCCTACGTACAAGAGGTGTTTTCTGATAAGAAGAGTCACTATTGTGCTCCCATTGTCATACAGAGGACAAATAGCACTAGCGTCTGTTCCCTGCATGTACAGTGTATTGGAGTGAAGAGGATCTACTGTTCTTGTCAGTTTCCTAAGCAGAGTTGAACTAGATATGGCCCGTGTGTGGAGGAAGCACAGTTCTTTTGTTCTGAGCAAGCTCACTATTCGGACCCCATAGGATACACAGTAGAGTAGAAGAGTGCTCTTTTCTCTAAAGCAGAGTGTGTTTCCTGTAAGGCGAGCTAGCGTTTGTTTCACAGTCCTAAATGGAGTTGAATCACATGCAGTTTCTTGTCCTACGAGCAAGATTTGTTTTCTGGTAAGAAGAGTCACTATTGTGCTCCAATTGTCATACACAGGGCAAATAGCACTGGCGTCTGTTCCCAGCATGTACAGTGTACTGGAATGAAGAGTATCTACTGTTCTTGTCAGTTTCCTAAGCAGAATTGAACTATATATGGTCGTATTTGTAGGAATCACAGTTCTTTTGTTCTGAGCAAACTCACTGTTCTGGCCCTATAGGAAACACAGTAGAGTAGAAGAGTGCTCTTTTCTCAAAAGCAGAGTGTGTTTTTTGTAAGGCGAGCTAGCGTTTGTTTCCCAGTCCTAAATTGAGTTGAATCACATGCAGTTTTTGGTCCTACGAGCAAGAGTTGTTTTCTGGTAAGGAAAGTCATTATTGTGCTCCCATTGCCATACACAGTGCAAATAGCACTGGCGTCTGTTCCCAGCAATTACAGTGTATTGGACTGAAGCAGAGCTACTGTTCTTGTCAGTTTGCTAAGCAGAGTTGAACCTGATATGGCCCCTGTGTGTAGGAAGCACAGTTCTTTTGTTCTGAGGAAGCTCACTGTTCGGACCACATAGGAAACACAGTAGAGTAGAAGAGTGCTCTTTTCTCAGAAGCAGAGTGTGTTTCTTGTAAAGCGAGCTAGCCTTTGTTTCCCAGTCCTAAATGGAGTTGAATCACATGCAGTTTCTTGTCCTACGAGCAAGAGTTGTTTTCTGGTAAGAAGAGTCACTATTGTGCTCCCATTGTCATTCACAGGGCAAATAACACTGGCGTATGTTCCCAGCATGTACACTGTATTGGACTGAAGAGGATCTACTGTTCTTTTCAGTTTCCTAAGCATAATTGAACTAGATATGGCCGTATTTGTATGAAGCACAGTTCTTTTGTTCTGAGCAAGCTCACTGTTCTTGCCTTATAGGAAACACAGTAGAGTAGAAGAGTGCTCTTTTCTCAAAAGCAGAGTGTGTTTCTTGTAAGTCGAGCTAGCGTTTGTTTCCCAGTCCTAAATGGAGTTGAATCACATGCAGTTTTTGGTCCTATGAGCAAGAGTTGTTTTCTGGTAAGGAAAGTGACTCTTGCACTCCCATTGGCATACACAGTGCAAATAGCACTGGCGTCTGTTCCCAGCAAGTACAGTGTATTGGACTGAAGCGGAGCTACCATTCTTGTCAGTTTCCTAAGAAGAGTTGAACTAGATATGGCCCGTGTGTGTAGGAAGCACAATTATTTTGTTCTGAGCAAGCTCACTGTTCGGATACCTTAGGAAACACAGTAGAGTAGAAGAGTGCTCTTTTCTCAAAAGCAGAGTGTGTTTCTTGTAAGGCAACCTAGCGTTTGTTTAACATCCATAAATGGAGTTGAATCATATGCATTTTTTGGTCCTACGAGCAAGAGTTGTTTTCTGGTAAGGAAAGTCACTATTGCGCTCCCACTGTCATACACAGGGCAAACAGCACTCGCGTCTGTTCCCAGCAAGTACAGTGTATTGGACTGAAGAGGAGCTACTGTTCTTGTCAGTTTCCTAAGCAGAGTTGAACTAGATATGGCCCCTGTGTGTAGGAAACACAGTTCTTTTGTTCTGAGCAAGCTCACTATTCGGACCCCATAGGAAACACATTGGAGTAGAAGAGTGCTCTTTTCTCAAAAGGAGAGTGTGTTTCTTGTAATGCGAGCTAGTGTTTGTTTCTCAGTCCTAAATGGAGTTGAATCCCATGCAGTTTCTGGTCCTACGAGCAAGAGTTGTTTTCTGGTAAGAAGAGTCACTATTGTGCTCCCATTGTCATACACAGGGCAAATAGCACTTACGTCTGTTTCCAGCAAGTACAGTGTATTGGACTGAAGCGGAGCTACTGTTCTTGTCAGTTTCCTAAGCAGAGTTGAACTAGATATGGCCCCTGTGTGTAGGAAGCACAGTTTTTTTGTTCTGAGCAAGCTCACTGTTCGGACCCCATAGAAAACACATTAGAGTAGAAGAGTGCTCTTTTCTCCAAAGCAGAGTGTGTTTCTTGTAAGGCGAGCTATCGTTTGTTTCCCAGTCCTAAATGGAGTTGAATCACATACAGTTTTTGGTCCTACGAGCAAGAGTTGTTTTCTGGTAATTAAAGTCACTATTGCACTCCCATTGCCATAGACAATACAAATAGCACTCATGTCTGTTCCCAGCAAGTACAGTGTATTGGACAGAAGAGGAGCTACTGTTCTTGTCAGGTTCCTAAGCAGAGTTGAACTAGATATGGCCCGTGTGTGGAGAAAGCACAGTTCTTTTGTTCTGAGCAAGATCAATGTTCGGACCACATATGAACCACAGTAGAATAGAAGACTGCTCTTTTCTCAAAAGCAGAGTGTGTTTCTTGTAAGGCGAGCTAGAGTTTGTTTCCCAGTCCTAAATGGAGTTGAATCACATGTAGTTTTTGGTCCAACGAGCAAGAGTTGTTTTCTTGTAAGGAAAGTCACTATTGCGCTCCCATTGTCAGACACAGGGCAAATAGCACTGGCTTCTGTTCCCAGCATGTACAGTGTATTTGACTGAAGAGGATCTACTGTTCTTTTCAGTTTCCTAAGCAGAATTGAACTACATATGGCCGTATTTGTAGGAAGCACAGTTCTTTTGTTCTGAGCAAACACACTGTTCTGGCCCTATAGGAAACACAGTAGTGTAGAAGATTGCTCTTTTCTCAAAAGCAGAGTGTGTTTCTTGTAAGGCGAGCTAGCGTTTGTTTCCCAGTCCTAAATGGAGTTGAATCACATGCAGTTTCTGTTCCTACCAGCAAGAGTTGTTTTCTGGTAAGGAAAGTGACTATTGCGCTCCCATTGCCATACACAGTACAAATACCACTCGCGTCTGTACCCAGCAAGTACAGTGTATTGGACTGAAGCGGAGCTACTGTTCTTGTCAGTTTCCTAAGCAGAGTTGAACTAGATATGGCCCCTGTGTGTAGGAAGCACAGTTCTTTTGTTCTGAGCAAGCTCATTGTTCGGACCCCATAGGAAACACAATAGAGTAGAAGAGTGCTCTTTTCTCAAAAGCAGAGAGTGTGTTTCTTGTAAGGCGAGCTAGTGTTTGTTTCCCAGTCAGAAATGGAGTTGAATCCCTTGCAGTTTCTGTTCCTACGTGCAAGAGGTGTTTTCTGATAAGAAGAGTCACTATTGTGCTCCCATTGTCATACAGAGGACAAATAGCACTAGCGTCTGTTCCCTGCATGTACAGTGTATTGGAGTGAAGAGGATCTACTGTTCTTGTCAGTTTCCTAAGCAGAGTTGAACTACATATGGCCCGTGTGTGGAGGAAGCACAGTTCTTTTGTTCTGAGCAAGCTCACTATTCGGACCCCATAGGATACACAGTAGAGTAGAAGAGTGCTCTTTTCTCTAAAGCAGAGTGTGTTTCCTGTAAGGCGAGCTAGCGTTTGTTTCACAGTCCTAAATGGAGTTGAATCACATGCAGTTTCTTGTCCTCCGAGCAAGATTTGTTTTCTGGTAAGAAGAGTCACTATTGTGCTCCAATTGTCATACACAGGGCAAATAGCACTGGCGTCTGTTCCCAGCATGTACAGTGTACTGGAATGAAGAGTATCTACTGTTCTTGTCAGTTTCCTAAGCAGAATTGAACTATATATGGTCGTATTTGTAGGAATCACAGTTCTTTTGTTCTGAGCAAACTCACTGTTCTGGCCCTATAGGAAACACAGTAGAGTAGAAGAGTGCTCTTTTCTCAAAAGCAGAGTGTGTTTTTTGTAAGGCGAGCTAGCGTTTGTTTCCCAGTCCTAAATGGAGTTGAATCACATGCAGTTTTTGGTCCTATGAGCAAGAGTTGTTTTCTGGTA
>NW_026737845.1:0-31004 GCF_949786415.1 Peromyscus eremicus
CCTACAAACACGGGCTATACCTACTTCAACTCTACTTAGGAAACTGACAAGAACAGTAGCTTCTCTTCAATCGAATACACTGTACTTGCTGGGAACAGAAGCGAGTGCTATTTGCACTGTGTATGGCAATGCGAGCTCAATAGTGACTCTTCTTACCAGAAAACAACTCCTGCTCGTAGGAACATAAACTGCATGTGATTCAACTCCATTTCTGACTGGGAAACAAATACTAGCTCGCTTTACAAGAAACACACTCTGCTTTTGAGAAAAGAGAACTCTTCTAATCTACTGTGTTTCCTATAGGGCCAGAACAGTGAGCTTGCTCAGAACAAAAGCACCGTGCTTCCGACACACGGGCCATATCTAGTTCAACTCTGCTTAGGAAACTGACAAGAACAGTAGCTTCTCTTCAGTCCAATACACTGTGCTTGCTGGGAACAGACGCGAGTGCTATTTGCACTGTATATGGAAAAGGGAGCACAATACTCTTCTTAGCAGAAAACAACTCTTGCTCGTAGGAACAGAAACTGCATGTGTTTCAACTCGGTTTAGGACTGGGAAACAAATGCTAGCTCGCCTTACAAGAAACACACTCTGCTTTTGAGAAAAGAGCACTCTTCTAATCTACTGTTTTTCCTATAGGGCCAGAACAGTGAGCTTGATCAGAACAAAAGCACTGTGCTTCCGACACCCGGGCCATATCTAGTTCAACTCTGCTTAGGAACCTGACAAGAACAGGAGCTTCTCTTCAGTCCAATACACTGTACTTGCTGAGAACAGACGCCAGTGCTATTTGCACTGTGTATGGCAAAGGGAGTGCAATAGTGCCTTTTCTTACCAGAAAACAACTCTTACTCGTAGGACAAGAAACTGCATGTGATTCAACTCCATTTAGGATTGGGAAACAAACACTAGCTCGCCTTACAAGAAACACACTCTGCTTTTGAGAAGAGCACTCTTCTACTCTCCTGTGTTTTCTGGAGGGCCAGAACAGTGAGCTTGCTCAGAACAAAAGAACTGTGCTTCCTACACACGGGCCATATCTAGTTCAACTCTGCTTTGGAAACTGAAAAGAACAGTAGCTTCTCTTCAGTCCAATACACTGTACTTCCTGGGAACAGACGCGAGTGCTCTTTGCACTGTGTATGGCGAATGGAGGAAAAAAGTGACTCTTCTTACCACAAAACAACTCTTGCTCATAGGACCAGAAACTGCATGTGATTCAAATCCTTTTCTGATTGGGAAACAAACACTAGCTCGCCTTACAAGAAACACACTCTGCTTTAGAGAAAAGAGCATTCTTCTACTCTACTTTGTTTCCTATATTGCCAGAACAGTGAGCTTGCTCAGAACAAAAGAACTGTGCTTCCGACACACGGGCCATATCTAGATCAACTCTGCTTAGGAAACTGACAAGAACAGTAGCTTCTCTTCAGTCCAAAACACTGTACTTGCTGGGAACAGACGTGAGTGCTATTTGCACTGTGTATGGCAAATAGAGCACAATAGTGACTCTTCTTACCAGAAAACAAATCCTGCTCGTAGGACCAGAAACTGCATGTGATTCAACTCCATTTTGGACTGGGAAACAAACACTAGCTCGCCTTACAAGAAACACACTGTGTTTTTGAGAAAAGGGCACTCTTCTACTCTCCTGTGTTTCCTATAGGGCCAGAACAGTGAGCTTTCTCAGAACAAAAGAACTGTGCTTTCTACACACACGGGCCATATCTACTTCAACTCTGCTTAGGAAACTGACAAGAACAGTATCTTCTCTTCAGTCCAATACACTGTACTTGCTGGGAACAGAAGCGAGTGTTATTTGTGCTCTGTATGGCAATGGGAGCACAATAGTGACTCTTCTTAGCAGAAAACAACTCTTGCTCCTAGGACCAGAAACTGCATGTGATTCAAATCCGTTTACTCCTGGGAAACAAATGCTAGCTCGCCTTACATGAAACACACTCTGCTTTTGAGAAAAGAGCACACTTCTTCTATTCTGTGTTTCCTATAGGGCCAGAACAGTGAGCTTGCTCAGAACAACAGAACTGTGCTTTCTACACACACGGGCCATATCTAGTTCAACTCTGCTTAGGAACCTGACGAGAACAGTAGCTTCTCTTCAGTCCAATACACTGTACTTGCTGGGAACAGACGCGAGTGCTATTTGCACTGTATATGGCAAAGGGAGCATAATACTCTTCTTAGCAGAAAACAACTCTTACTCATAGGACCAGAAACTGCATGTGATTCAACTCCATTTCTGACTGGGAAACAAACACAATCTCGCCTTACAAGAAACACACTCTGCTTTTGAGAAAAGAGCACTCTTCTAATCTACTGTGTTTCCTATAGGGACAGAACAGTGAGCTTGCTCAGAACAAACGAAATGTGCTTCCTACACACACGGGCCATATCTACTTCAACTCTGGTTACGAAACTGAAAAGAACAGTAGCTTCTCTTCAGTCCAATACACTGGACTTGCTGGGAACAGACGCGAGTGCTCTTTGCACTGTGTATGGCGAATGGAGCACAAAAGTGACTATTTTTTACCACAAAACAACTCTTGCTCATAGGACCAGAAACTGCATGTGATTCAAATCCTTTTCTGATTGGGAAACAAACACTAGCTCGCCTTTCAAGAAACACACTCTGCTTTAGAGAAAAGAGCATTCCTCTACTCTACTGTGTTTCCTATAGTGCCAGAAGAGTGAGCTTGCTCAAAACAAAGGAACTGTGCTACAGACACACGGGCCATATCTAGTTCAACTCTGCTTAGGAAACTGACAATAACAGTAGCTTCTCTACAGTCCTATACACTGTACTTGCTGGAAACAGACTCGAGTGTTCTTTGCACTGTGTATGGTGAATGGAGCACAAAAGTGACTCTTTTTACCACAAAACAACTCTTTCTCATAGGACCAGAAACTGCATGTGATACAAATCCTCTTCTGATTGAGAAACAAACACTAGCTCGCCTTACAAGAAACACATTCTTCTTTTGAGAAAAGAGCACTCTTCTACTCTCCTGTGTTTCCTATAGGGCCAGAACAGTGAGCTTGCTCAGAACAAAAGCACTGTGCTTCCCACACAGGGGCCATATCTAGTTCAACTCTGCTAAGGAAACTGACAAGAACAGTAGCTTCTCTTCAGTCCAATACACTGTACTTGCTGGGAACAGATGCGAGTGCTATTTGCACTGTGTATAAAAATGGGAGCGCAATAGTTACTCTTCTTACCAGAAAACAACTCTTGCTCATAAGACCAGAAACTGCATGTGATTCAAATCCTCTTCTGATTGGGAAACAAACACTAGCTCGCCTTACAGGAAACACACTCTGCTTTTGAGAAAAGAGCACTCTTCTAATCTACTGTGTTTCCTATAGGGCCAGAACAATGAGCTTGCTCAGAACAAAAGAACTGTGCTTCCGACGTAGGGGCCAAATGTAGTTCAACTCCACTTAGGAAACTGACGAGAACAGTAGCTTCTCTTCAGTCCAGTACACTGTACTTGCTGGGAACAGTCATGAGAGCTATTTGCACTGTGTATGGCAATGGGAGCGCAATAGTGACTCTTCTTACCAGAAAACAACTCTTACTCCTAGGACAAGAAACTGGATGTGATTCAAATCCATTTAGGACTGGGAAACAAATACTAGCTCGCCTTACAAGAAACACACTCTGCTCTGAGAAAAGAGCATTCTTATACTCTCCTGTGTTTCCTATAGGGCCAGAACAGTGAGCTTGCTCAGAACAAAAGAACTGTGCTTCCTACACACACGGGCCATATCCAGTTCAACTCTGCTTAGGAAACTGACGAGAACAGTAGCTTCTCCTCAGTCCAATACACAGTACTTGCTGGGAACAGAAGCGAGTGCTATTTGCCCTGTGTATGGCAATGGGAGCGCAATAGTGACTCTTCTTACCAGAAAACAACTCTTGCTCGTAGGACAAGAAACTGCATATTATTCAACTCCATTTCTGACTGGGAAACAAATACTAGCTCGCCTTACAAGAAACACACTCTGCTTTTGAGAAAAGAGCATTCTTCTACTCTACTGTGTTTCCTATGGGGCCAGAACAGTGAGCTTGCTCAGAACAAAAGAACTGTGCTTCCGACTTACAGGCCATATGTCGTTCAACTCCACTTAGGAAACTCACGAGAACAGCAGCTTCTCTTCAGTCCAATACACTGTACTTGCTGGGAACAGTCACGAGAGCTATTTGCACTGTGTATGGCAATGTGAGCGCAATAGTGACTCTTCTTACCAGAAAACAACTCTTGCTCGTAGGACAAGAAACTGCATGTGATTCAACTTCATTTAGGACTGGGAAACAAACACTAGCTCGCCTTACAGGAAATACACTCTGCTTTTGAGAAAAGAGCACTCTTCTACTCTCCTTGTTTCCTATAGGGACAGAACAGTGAGCTTGCTCAGAACAAAAGAACTGTGCTTCCTACATACACGGGCCATATCTAGTTCAACTCTGCTTAGGAAACTGACAAGAACAGTAGCTTCTCTTCAGTCCAATACACTGTACTTGCTGGGAACAGAAGCGAGTGCTATTTGCCCTGTGTATGGCAATGGGAGCGCAATAGTGACTCTTCTTGCCAGAAAACAACTCTTGCTCGTAGGACAAGAAACTGCATGTCATTCAACTCCATTTAGGACTGGGAAACAAACACTAGCTCGCCTTACAAGAAACACACTCTGCTTTTGAGAAGGGCACTCTTCTACTCTCCTGTGTTTCCTATAGGGCCTGAACAGTAAGCTTGCTCAGAACAAAAGAACTGTGCTTCCTACACACACGGGCCATATCTAGTTCAACTCTGCTTAGGAAACTGACAAGAACAGTAGCTTCTCTTCAGTCCTATACACTGTAATTGCTGGAAACAGACTCCAGTGTTCTTTGCACTGTATATGGTGAATGGAGCACAAAAGTGACTCTTTTTACCACAAAACAACTCTTTCTCATAGGACCAGAAACTGCATGTGATACAAATCCTCTTCTGATTGGGAAACAAACACTAGCTCGCCTTACAATAAACACACTCTGCTTTTGAGAAAAGAGCACTCTTCTAATCTACTGTGTTTCCTATAGGGCCAGAACAGTGAGCTTGCTCAGAAAAAAAGAACTGTGCTTCCGACATAGGGGCCATATCTAGTTCAACTCCACTTAGGAAACTGATGAGAACAGTAGCTTCTCTTCAGTCCAATACACTGTGCTTGCTGGGAACAGATGCGAGTGCTATTTGCACTGTGTATGGCAATGGGAGCACAATAGTGTCTCTTCTTACCAGAAAACAACTCTTGCTCGTAGGACAATAAACTTTATGTGATTCAACTCCATTTAGGACTGGGAAACAAATGCTAGCTTGCCTTACAAGAAACACACTCTGCTTTTGAGGAGAGCACTCTTCTACTCTCCTCTGTTATCTATAGAGCCAGAAGAGTGAGCTTGCTCAGAACAAAAGAACTGAGCTTCCTACACACGTGGGCCATATCCAGTTCAACTCTGCTTAGGAAACTGACAAGAACAGTAGCTTCCCTTCAGTCCAATACACTGTACTTGCTGGGAACAGACGCGAGTGCTATTTGCACTGTGTATGGCAAATGGAGCGCAATAGTGACTCTTCTTACCAGAAAACAATTCTTGCTCGTAGGACCAGAAACTGCATGTGATTCAACTCCATTTCTGGCTGGGAAACAAATACTAGCTCGCCTTACAAGAAACACACTCTGCTTTTGAGAAAGGAGCATTCTTCTACTCTACTGTGTTTCCTACAGGGCCAGAACAGTGAGCTTGCTCAGAACAAAAGAACTGTGCTTCCAACTTACAGGCCATATGTCGTTCAACTCCACTTAGGAAACTCACGAGAACAGTAGCTTCTCTTCAGTCCAATACACTGTACTTGCTGGGAACAATCACGAGAGCTATTTGCACTGTGTATGGCAATGGGAGCACAATAGTGACTCTTCTTACCAGAAAACAACTCTTGCTCGTAGGACAAGAAACTGCATGTGATTCAACTCCATTTCTGACTGGGAAACAAACACTAGCTCGCCTTACAAGAAACACACTCTGCTTTTGAGAAAAGAGCACTCTTCTACTCTCCTGTGTTTCCTATAGGGCCAGAACAGTGAGCTTGCTCAGAACAAAAGAACTGTGCTTCCTACACACACGGGCCATATCTACTTCAACTCTGCTTAGGAAACTGACGAGAACAGTAGCTTCTCTTCAGTCCAATACACTGTACTTGCTGGGAACAGATGCGAGTGCTATTTCCACTGTGTATAGCGAATGGAGCACAAAAGTGACTCTTTTTACCACAAAACAACTCTTGCTCATAGGAGCAGAAACTGCATGTGATTCAAATCCTTTTCTGATTGGGAAACAAAAACTAGCTCGTCTTACAAGAAACACACTCTGCTTTTGAGAAAAGAGCATTCTTCTACTCTACTGTGTTTCCTATAGGGCCAGAACAGTGAGCTTGCTCAGAACAAAAGAACTGTGCTTCCGACTTACGGGCCATATGTAGTTCAACTCCACTAAGGAAACTGACGAGAACAGTAGCTTCTCTTCAGTCCAATACACTGTACTTGCTGGGAACAGACGGAAGTGCTATTTGCACTGTGTATTGCAATGTGAGCACAATAGTGACTCTTCTTACCAGAAAACAACTCTTGCTCGTAGGACAAGAAACTGCATGTGATTCAACTCCATTTAGGACTGGGAAACAAACACTAGCTCGCCTTACAAGAAACACACTCTGCTTTTGAGAAAAGAGCACTCTTCTACTATAGTGTGTTTCCTATAGGGCCAGAACAGTGAGCTTGCTCAGAACAAAAGAACTGTACTTCCTACACACACGGGCCATATCTAGTTCAACTCTGCTTAGGAAACTGACAAGAACAGTAGCTTCTCTTCAGTCCAATACACTGTACTTGCTGGGAACAGAAGCGAGTGCTATTTGCACTGTGTATGGCATTGGGAGCGCAATAGTGACTCTTCTTACCAGAAAACAACTCTTGCTCGTAGGACCAGAAACTGCATGTGATTCAACTCCGTTTATGACTGGGAAACAAATGCTAGCTTGCCTTACAAGAAACACACTCTGCTTTTGAGAAAAGAGCACTCTTCTACTATACTGTGTTTCCTATAAGGCCAGAACAGTGAGCTTGCTCAGAACAAAAGAACTGTGCTTTCTACACACACGGGCCATATCTAGTTCAACTCTGCTTAGGAACTTAACAAGAACAGTAGCTTCTCTTCAGTCCAATACACTTTACGTGCTGGGAACAGACGTGAGTGCTATTTGCACTGTATATGGCAAAGGGATCATAATCCTCTTCTTAGCAGAAAACAACTCTTGCTCGTAGGACCAGAAACTGCATGTGTTTCAACTCCATTTAGGACTGGGAAACAAACGCTAGCTCACCTTACAAGAAACACACTCTGCTTTTCAGAAAAGAGCACTATTCTAATCTATTGTGTTTCCCATAGGGCCAGAACAGTGAGCTTGCTCAGAACAAAAGAACTGTGTTTCCTACACACACGGGCCATATCTAGTTCAACTCTGTTTAGGAAACTGACGAGAACAGAAGCTTCTCTTCAGTCCAATACACTGTTCTTGCTGGGAACAGACGCCAGTGCTATTTGCACTGTGTATAGCAATGGGAGCGCAATAGTGACTCTTCTTACCGGAAAACAACTCTTGCTCATAGGACAAGAAACTGCATGTGATTCAACTCCATTTCTGACTGGGAAACAAATACTAGCTCGCCTTACAGGAAACACACTCTGCTTTTGAGAAAAGAGCACTCTTCTAATCTACTGTGTTTCCTATAGGGCCAGAACAATGAGCTGGCTCAGAACAAAAGAACTGTCCTTCCTACACACACGGGCCATATCTAGTTCAACTCTGCTTAGGAAACTGACAAGAACAGTAGCTTCTCTTCAGTCCAAACACTGTACTTGCAGGGATAAGACAAGAGTGCTCTTTGCACTGTGTATGGCAATGGAAGCTCAATAGTGACTCTTCTTGCAGAAAACATCTCTTGCTCGTAGGACAAGAAACTGCATGTGATTCAACTCCATTTCTGACTGGGAAACAAATACTAGCTCACCTTACAAGAAACACACTCTGCTTTTGAGAAAAGAGCACTCTTCTAATCTACTGTGTTTCATATAGGGCCAGAACAGTGAGCTTGCTCAGAACAAAAGAACTGTGCTTCCGAAACACGGGCCATATCTAGTTCAACTCTGCTTAGGAAACTGACGAGAACAGTAGCTTCTCTTCAGTCCAATACACTGTACTTGCTGGGAACAGACGCGAGTGCTATTTGCACTGTATATGGAAAAGGGAGCACAATACTCTTCTTAGCACAAAACAACTCTTGCTCATAGGAACAGAAACTGCATGTGTTTCAACTCGGTTTAGGACTGGGAAACAAACGCTAGCTCGCCTTATAAGAAACACACTCTGCTTTTGAGAAAAGAGCACTCTTCTAATCTACTGTGTTTCCTAGAGGGCCAGAACAGTGAGCTTGCTCAGAACAAAAGCACTGTGCTTCTGACACCCGGGCCATATCTAGTTCAACTCTGCTTAGGAAACTGACAAGAACAGTAGCTTCTCTTCAGTAAAAATACACTGTCCTTGCTGGGATCAGACGCAAGTGCTCTTTGCACTGTGTATGGCGAATGGAGCACAAAAGTGACTCTTTTTACCACAAAAAAACTCTTGCTCATAGGACCAGAAACTGCATGTGATTCAACTCCGTTTACGACTGGGAAACAAATGCTAGCTTGCCTTACAAGAAACACACTCTGCTTTTGAGAAAAGAGCACTCTTCTAATATACTGTGTTTCCTATAGGGCCAGAACAGTGAGCTTGCTCAGAACAAAAGCACTGTGCTTCCGACACCCGGGCCATATCTAGTTCAACTCTGCTTAGGAAACTGACAAGAACAGTAGCTTCTCTTCAGTCCTATACACTGTACTTGCTGGAAACAGACTCCAGTGTTCTTTGCACTGTATATGGTGAATGGAGCACAAAAGTGACTCTTTTTACCACAAAACAACTCTTTCTCATAGGACCAGAAACTGCATGTGATACAAATCCTCTTCTGATTGGGAAACAAACACTAGCTCGCCTTACAAGAAACACACTCTGCTTTTGAGAAAAGAGCACTCTTCTCATCTACTGTGTTTCCTATAGGGTCAGAACAGTGAGCTTGCTCAGAACAAAAGAACTGTGCTTCCGACGTACGGGCCATATCTAGTTCAACTCCACTTAAGAAACTGACAAGAACAGTAGCTTCTCTTCAGTCTAATACACTGTACTTGCTGGGAACAGACGCGAGTGCTATTTGCACTGTGTATGGCAAATGGAGCTCAATAGTGACTCTTCTTACCAGAAAACAACTCTTGCTCTTAGGACCAGAAACTGCATGTGATTCAACTCCATTTCTGACTGGGAAACAAATAGTAGCTCGCCTTACAAGAAACACACTCTGCTTTTGAGAAAAGAGCACTCTTCTAATCTACTGTGTTTCCTAAAGGGCCAGAACAGTGAGCTTGCTCAGAACAAAAGAACTGTGCTTCTTACACACACGGACCATATCTAGTTTAACTCCACTTAGGAAACTGATGAGAACAGTAGCTTCTCTTCAGTCCAAAACACTGTACTTGCTGGGAACAGAAGCGAGTGCTATTTGCACTTTGTATGGCAATGGGAGCACAATAGTGACTCTTCTTACCAGAAACAACTCTTGATCATAGGACAAGAAACTGCATGTGATTCAACTCCATTTAGGACTGGGAAACAAACACTTGCACGCCTTACACGAAACACACTCTGCTTTTGATAAAAGAGCACTTTTCTACTCTCCTGTGTTTCCTATAGGGCCAGAAAAATGAGCTTGCTCAGAACAAAAGCACTGTGCTTCCGACACACGGGCCATATCTAGTTCAACTCTGCTTAGGAAACTGACAAGGACATTAGCTTCTCTTCAGTCCAATACACTGTAATTGCTGGGAACAGACGCGAGTGCTCTTTGCACTGTGTATGTCGAATGGAGCACAAAAGTGACTCTTCTTACCACAAAACAACTCTTGCTCATAGGACCAGAAACTGCATGTGATTCAACTCCATTTCTGACTGGGAAACAAATAATAGCTCGCCTTACAAGAAACACACTCTGCTTTTGAGAAAAGAGCACTCTTCTAATCTACTCTGTTTCCTATAGGGCCAGAACAGTGACCTTGCTCAGAACAAAAGAACTGTGCTTCCGACACACGGTCCATATCTAGTTCAACTCTGCTTAGGAAACTGACATGAACAGTAGCGTCTCTTCAGTCCAATACACTGTACTTGCTGGGAACAGACGCGAGTGGTCTTTGTACTGTGTATGGCGAATGGAGCACAAAAGTGACTCTTTTTTACCACAAAACAACTCTTGCTCATAGGACCAGAAACTGGATGTGATTCAAATCCTTTTCTGATTGGGAAACAAACACTAGCTCGCCTTACAAGAAACACACTCTGCTTTTGAGAAACGAGCACTTTTCTAATCTGCTGTGTTTCCTATAGTGCCAGAACAGTGAGCTTGCTCAGAACAAAAGAACTTGCTTCCAACGTACGGGCCATATCTAGTTCAACTCCACTTAGGAAACTGACGAGAACAGTAGCTTCTCTTCAGTCCAATACACTGTACTTGCTGGGAACAGACGTGAGTGCTATTTGCACAGTGTATGTCAATGGGAGCGCAATAGTGACTCTTCTTACCAGAAAACAACTCTTGCTCGTAGGACCAGAAACTGTATGTGATTCAACTCCATTTCTGACTGGGAAACACATAGTAGCTCGCCTTACAAGAAACACACTCTGCTTTTGAGAAAAGAGCACTCTTTTAATCTACTGTGTTTCCTATAGGGTCAGAACAGTGAGCTTGCTCAGAACAAAAGAACTGTGCTTCCCACGTATGGGCCATATCTAGTTCAACTCCACTTAGGAAACTGAAAAGAACAGTAGCTTCTCTTCAGTCCAATACACTGTACTTGCTGGGAAGAGACGCGAGTGCTATTTGCACTGTGTATGGCAATGGGAGCACAATAGTGACTCTTCTTACCAGAAAACAACTCTTACTCGTAGGACAAGAAACTGCATGTGACTCAACTCCATTTTGGACTGGGAAACAAACACTAGCTCGCCTTACAAGAAACACACTCTGCTTTTGAGAACGGAGCACTGTTCTACTCTCCTGTGTTTCCTATAGGGCCAGAACAGTGAGCTTGCTCAGAACAAAAGAACTGTGCTTCCGACACACGGGCCATATCTAGTTCAACTCTGCTTAGGAAACTGACAAGAACAGTAGCTTCTCTTCAGTCCAATACACTGTACTTGCTGGGAACAGATGCCAGTGCTATTTGCACTGTGTATGGCAATGGGAGCGCAATAATGACTCTTCTTACCAGAAACAACTCTTGCACATAGGACAAGAAACTGCATGTGATTAAACTCCATTTAGGACTGGGAAACAAACACTAGCACGCCTTAAAAGAAACACACTCAGCTTTTGAGAAAAGAGCACTCTTCTACTTTCCTGTGTTTCCTATAGGGCCAGAACAGTGAGCTTGCTCAGAACAAAAGCACTGTGCTTCCGACACACGGGCCATATCTAATTCAACTCCACTTAGGAAACTGACGAGAACAGTAGCTTCTCTTCAGTCCAATACACTGTACTTGCTGGGAACAGACGTGAGTGCTATTTGCACTGTGTATGGCAATGGGAGTGCAATAGTGACTCTTCTTACCAGAAAACAACTCTTGCTCGTAGGACAAGAAACTGCATGTGATTCAAATCCATTTAGGACTGGGAAACAAACACTAGCTCGCCTTACAAGAAACACACTCTGCTTTTGAGAAAAGATCACTCTCCTAATCTACTGTGTTTCCTATAGGGCCAGAACAGTGAGCTTGCTCAAAAAAAAAGCACTGTGCTTCCGACACATGGGCCATATCTAGTTCAACTCTGCTTAGGAACCTGACAAGAACAGTAGCTTCTCTTCAGTCCAATACACTGTACTTTCTGGGAACAGACGGACGTGCTCTTTGCACTGTGCATGGCGAATGGAGCACAAAAGTGACTCTTCTTACCAGAAAACAACTCTTGCTCGTAGGATGAGAAACTACATGTGATTCAAATCCTTTTCTGATTGGGGAACAAACCCTAGCTCGCCTTACAAGAAACACACTCTGCTTTGAGAAAAGAGCACTCTTCTAATCTACTGTGTTTCCTAAAGGGCCAGAAGAGTGAGATTGCTCAGAACAAAAGAACTGTGCTTCTTATGTACGGGCCATATCTAGTTCAACTCCACTTAAGAAACTGACGAGAACAGTAGCTTCTCTTCAGTCCAATACACTGTACTTGCTGGGAACAGACTCGAGTGCTATTTGCTCTTTGTATAGCAATGGGAGCGCAATAGTGACTCTTCTTACCAGAAAACAACTCTTGCTTGTAGGACCAGAAACTGTATGTGATTCAATTCCATTTCTGACTGGGAAACAAATAGTAGCTCGCCTTACAAGAAACACAGTCTGCTTTTGAGAAAAGAGTACTCTTCTAATCTACTGTGTTTCCTATAGGGCCAGAAGAGTGAGCTTGCTCAGAACAAAAGAACTGTGCTTCGGACACATGGGACATATCTAGTTGAACTCTGCTTAGGAAACTGAGGAGAACAGTAGCTTCTCTTCAGTCCAATACACTGTACTTGCTGGGAACAGAAGCGAGTGCTATTTGCACTGTGTATGACGAATGGAGCACAAAAGTGACTATTTTTACCACAAAACAATTCTTGCTCTTAGAACCAGAAACTGCATGTGATTCAAATCCTTTTCTGATTGGGAAACAAACTCTAGCTCGCCTTACAAGAAACACACTCTGCTTTTGAGAAAAGAGCACTCTTCTAATCTACTGTGTTTCCTGTAGGGCCAGAACAGTGAGCTTGCTCAGAACAAAAGAACTGTGCTTCCGACTTACGGGCCATATGTAGTTCAACTCCACTTAGGAAACTGACAAGAACAGTAGCTTCTCTTCAGTCCAATACACTGTACTTGCTGGGAACAGACAGGAGTGCTATTTGCAATGTTTATGGCAATGGGAGCTCAATATTGACTCTTCTTAACAGAAAACAACTCCGGCTCGTAGGACCAGAAACTGCATGTGATTCAACTCCATTTCTGACTGGGAAACAAATACTAGCTCGCCTTACCAGAAACACACTCTGCTTTTGAGAAAAGAGCACTCTTCTAATCTACTGTGTTTCCTATAGGGCCAGAACAGTGACCTTGCTCAGAACAAAAGAACTGTGCTTCCAATGTACGGGCCATATCTAGTTCAACTCCACTTAGGAAACTGACAAGAACAGTAGCTTCTCTTCAGTCCAATACACTGTACTTGCTGGGAACAGACGCGAGTGCTATTTGCAATGTGTATGGCAATGGGAGTGCAATAGTGACTCTTCTTACCAGAAAACAACTCTTGCTCGTAGGACAAGAAACTGCATGTGATTCAACTCCATTTAGGACTGGGAAACAAACACTAGCTCGCCTTACAAGAAACACACTCTGCTTTTGAGAAAAGAGCACTCTTCTACTCTCATGTGTTTCCTATAGGGCAAGAACAGTGAGCTTGCTCAGAACAAAAGAACTTTGCTTCCTACACACACGGGCCATATCTAGTTCAACTCTGCTTAGGAAACTGACAAGAACAGTAGCTTCTCTTCAGTCCAATACACTGTACTTGCTGGGAACAGAAGCGAGTGCTATTTGCACTGTGTATGGCAATGGGAGCGCAATAGTGACTCTTCTTAGCAGAAAACAACTCTTGCTCGTAGGACCAGAAACTGCATGTGATTCATCTCCGTTTATGACCGGGAAACAAATGCTAGCTTGCCTTACAAGAAACACACTCTGCTTTTCAGAAAAAAGCACTCTTCTACTATACTGTGTTTCCTATAGGGCCAGAACAGTGAGCTTGGTCAGAACAAAAGAACTGTGCTTTCTACACACACGGGCCATATCTAGTTCTACTCTGCTTAGGAACCTAACAAGAACAGTAGCTTCTCTTCAGTCCAATACACTTTATGTGCTGGGAACAGACGCGAGTGCTATTTGCACTGTATATGGCAAAGGGATCATAATACTCTTCTTAGCAGAAAACAACTCTTGCTCGTAGGACCAGAAACTGCATGTGTTTGAACTCCATTTAGGACTGGGAAACAAACGCTAGCTCGCCTTACAAGAAACACACTCTGCTTTTGAGAAAAGAGCACTCTTCTACTCTCCTGTGTTTCCTATAGGGCCAGAACAGTGAGCTTGCTCAGAGCAAAAGAACTGTGTTTCCTACACACGGGCCATATCTACTTCAACTCTGCTTAGGAAACTGACAAGAACAGTAGCTTCTCTTCAGTCTAATACACTGTACTTGCTGGGAACAGACGCGAGTGCTATTTGCACTGTGTATGGCAATGGGAGCACAATAGTGACTCTTCTTACCAGAAAACAACTCTTGCTCGTAGGACAAGAAACTGCATATGATTCAACTCCATTTCTGACTGGGAAACAAATACTAGCTCGCCTTACAAGAAACACACTCTGCTTTTGAGAAAAGAGCATTCTTCTACTCTACTGTGTTTCCTGTAGTGCCAGAACAGTGAGCTTGCTCAGAACAAAAGAACTGTGCTTCCGACTTACGGGCCATATGTCGTTCAACTCCACTTAGGAAACTCACGAGAACAGTAGCTTCTCTTCAGTCCAATACACTGTACTTTCTGGGAACAGAAGCGAGTGCTATTTGCACTGTGTATGGCAATGGGAGCGCAATAGTGACTCTTCTCACCAGAAAACAACTCTTGCTCCTATGACAAGAAACTGCATGTGATTCAACTCCATTTAGGACTGGGAAACAAACACTAGCTCGCCTTACAAGAAACACACTCTGCTTTTGAGAAAAGAGCACTCTTCTAATCTACTGTGTTTCCTATAGGGCCAGAACAGTGAGCTTGCTCAGAACAAAAGAACTGTGCTTCCGACACAGGGGCCACATCTAGTACAACTCCACTGAGAAACTGACAAGAACAGTAGCTTCTCTTCAGTCCAATACACTGTGCTTGCTGGGAACAAATGCGAGTGCTATTTGCACTGTGTATGGCAATGGGAGCACAATAGTGTCTCTTCTTACCACAAAACAACTCTTGCTCGTAGGACAAGAAAATTGATGTGATTCAACTCCATTTAGGACTGGGAAACAAATGCTAGCTCGCCTTACAAGAAACACACTCTGCTTTTGAGAAGAGCACTCTTCTACTCTCCTGTGTTATCTATAGGGCCAGAAGAGTGAGCTTGCTCAGAACAAAAGAACTGTGCTTCCTACACACATGGGCCATATCCAGTTCAACTCTGTTTAGGAAACTGACAAGAACAGTAGCTTCCCTTCAGTCCAATACACTGTACTTGCTGGGAACAGATGCGAGTGCTATTTGCACTGTGTATGGCAAATGGAGCGCAATAGTGACTCTTCTTACCAGAAAACAATTCTTGCTTGTAGGACCAGAAACTGCATGTGATTCAACTCCATTTCTGGCTGGGAAACAAATACTAGCTCGCCTTACAAGAAACACACTCTGCTTTTGAGAAAAGAGCACTCTTCTACTCTCCTGTGTTTCCTATAGGGCCAGAACAGTGAGCTTGCTCAGAACAAAAGAACTGTGCTTCCTACACACACGGGCCATATCTACTTCAACTCTGCTTAGGAAACTGACGAGAACAGTAGCTTCTCTTCAGTCCAATACACTGTACTTGCTGGGAACAGACGCGAGTGCTCTTTGTACTGTGTATAGCGAATGGAGCACAAAAGTGACTCTTTTTACCACAAAACAACTCTTGCTCATAGGAGCAGAAACTGCATGTGATTCAAATCCTTTTCTGATTGAGAAACAAACACTAGCTCGTCTTACAAGAAACACACTCTGCTTTTGAGAAAAGAGCATTCTTCTACTCTACTGTGTTTCCTATAGGGCCAGAACAGTGAGCTTGCTCAGAACAAAAGAACTGTGCTTCCGACGTAGGGGCCATATCTAGTTCAACTCCACTGAGAAACTGACAAGAACAGTAGCTTCTCTTCAGTCCAATACACTGTACTTGCTGGGAACAGACGCGAGTGCTATTTGCACTGTATATGGGAAAAGGAGCACAATACTCTTCTTAGCAGAAAACAACTCTTGCTCATAGGAACAGAAACTGCATGTGTTTCAACTCGGTTTAGGACTGGGAAACAAATGCTAGCTCGCCTTACAAGAAACACACTCTGCTTTTGAGTAAAGAGCACTCTTCTAATATACTGTGTTTCCTATAGGGCCAGAACAGTGAGCTTGCTCAGAACAAAAGAACTGTGCTTCCTACACACACGGGCCATATCTAGTTCAACTCTGCTTAGGAAACTGACCAGAACAGTAGCTTCTCTTCAGTCCTATACACTGTACTTGCTGGAAACAGACTCCAGTGTTCTTTGCACTGTATATGGTGAATGGAGCACAAAAGTGACTCTTTTTACCACAAAACAACTCTTTCTCATACGACCAGAAACTGCATGTGATACAAATCCTCTTCTGATTGGGAAACAAACACTAGCTCGCCTTACAAGAAACACACTCTGCTTTTCAGAAAAGAGCACTATTCTACTCTCCTGTTTTTCCTATAGGGCCAGAACAGTGAGCTTGCTCAGAACAAAAGAACTGTGTTTCCTACACACACGGGCCATATCTACTTCAACTCTGCTTAGGAAACTGACGAGAACAGTAGCTTCTCTTCAGTCAAATACAGTGTACTTGCTGGTAACAGTGATGAGTGCTATTTGCACTGTGTATGGCAATGGGAGCACAATAGTGACTCTTCTTACCAGAAAACAACTCTTGCTCCTATGACAAGAAACTGGATGTGATTCAACTCCATTTAGGACTGGGAAACAAACACTAGCTCGCCTTACAAGAAACACACTCTGCTCTGAGAAAAGAGCACTCTCCTACTGTCCTGTATTTCCTATAGGGCCAGAACAGTGAGCTTGCTCAGAACAAAAGAACTGTGCTTCCTACACACACGGGCCATATCTAGTTCAACTCTGCTTAGGAAACTGACGAGAACAGTAGATTCTCTTCAGTCCAATACACTGTACTTGCTGGGAACAGAAGCGAGTGCTATTTGCCCTGTGTATGGCAATGGGAGTGCAATAGTGACTCTTCTTACCAGAAAACAACTCTTGCTCGTAGGACAAGAAACTGCATGTCATTCAACTCCATTTAGGACTGGGAAGCAAACACTAGCTCGCCTTACAAGAAACACACTCTGCTTTTGAGAAGAGCACTCTTCTACTCTCCTGTGTTTCCTATAGGGCCAGAACAGTGAGCTTGCTCAGAACAAAAGAACTGTGCTTCCTACACACACGGGCCATATCTAGTTCAACTCTGCTTAGGAAACTGACAAGAACAGTAGCTTCTCTTCAGTCCAATACACTGTGCTTGCTGGGAACAGACGCGAGTGCTATTTGCACTGTATATGGAAAAGGGAGCACAATACTCTTCTTAGCAGAAAACAACTCTTGCTCGTAGGAACAGAAACTGCATGTGTTTCAACTCGGTTTAGGACTGGGAAACAAATGCTAGCTCGCCTTACAAGAAACACACTCTGCTTTTGAGAAAAGAGCACTCTTCTAATATACTGTGTTTCCTATAGGGCCAGAACAGTGAGCTTGCTCAGAACAAAAGCACTGTGCTTCCGATACCCGGGCCATATCTAGTTCAACTCTGCTTAGGAAACTGACAAGAACAGTAGCTTCTCTTCAGTCCTATACACTGTAATTGCTGGACACAGACTCCAGTGTTCTTTGCACTGTATATGGTGAATGGAGCACAAAAGTGACTCTTTTTACCACAAAACAACTCTTTCTCATAGGACCAGAAACTGCTTGTGATACAAATCCTCTTCTGATTGGGAAACAAACACTAGCTCGCCTTACAAGAAACACACTCTGCTTTTGAGAAAAGAGCACTCTTCTAATCTACTGTGTTTCCTATAGGGCCAGAACAGTGAGCTTGCTCAGAACAAAAGAACTGTGCTTCCGACGTAGGGGCCATATCTAGTTCAACTCCACTGAGAAACTGACAAGAACAGTAGCTTCTCTTCAGTCCAATACACTGTGCTTGCTGGGAACAGATGCGAGTGCTATTTGCACTGTGTATGGCAATGGGAGCACAATAGTGTCTCTTACCACAAAACAACTCTTGCTCGTAGGACAAGAAACTTCATGTGATTCAACTCCATTTAGGACTGGGAAACAAATGCTAGCTCGCCTTACAAGAAACACACTCTGCTTTTGAGAAGAGCACTCTTCTACTCTCCCGTGTTATCTATAGGGCCAGAAGAGTGAGCTTGCTCAGAACAAAAGAACTGTGCTTCCTACACACATGGGCCATATCCACTTCAACTCTGTTTAGGAAACTGACAAGAACAGTAGCTTCCCTTCAGTAAAATACACTGTAATTGCTGGGAACAGATGCGAGTGCTATTTGCACTGTGTATGGCAAATGGAGCACAATAGTGTCTCTTCTTACCAGAAAACAATTCTTGCTCGTAGGACCAGAAACTGCATGTGATTCAACTCCATTTCTGGCTGGGAAACAAATACTAGCTCGCCTAACAAGAAACACACTCTGCTTTTGAGAAAAGAGCACTCTTCTACTCTCCTGTGTTTCCTATAGGGCCAGAACAGTGACCTTGCTCAGACCAAAACAACTGTGCTTCCGATGTATGGGCCATATCCAGTTCAACTCCACTTAGGAAACTGACAAGAACAGTAGCTTCTCTTCAGTCCAATACACTGTACTTGCTGGGATCAGACACAAGTGCTCTTTGCATTGTGTATGGCGAATGGAACATAAAAGTAACTCTTTTTACCACAAAACAACTCTTGCTCATAGGACCAGAAACTGCATGTGATTCAACTCCATTTCTGGCTGGGAAACAAATACTAGCTCGCCTTACAAGAAACACACTCTGCTTTTGAGAAAATTGCACTCTTCTACTCTCCTGTGTTTCCTATAGGGCCAGAACAGTGAGCTTGCTCAGAACAAAAGAACTGTGCTTCCTACACACACGGGCCATATCTACTTCAACTCTGCTTAGGAAACTGACGAGAACAGTAGCTTCTCTTTAGTCCAATACACTGTACTTGCTGGGAACAGATGCGAGTGCTATTTGCACTGTGTATGGCAATGGGAGCACAATAGTGACTCTTCTTACCAGAAAACAACTCTTGCTCGTAGGACAAGAAACTGCATATGATTCAACTCCATTTCTGACTGGGAAACAAATACTAGCTCGCCTTACAAGAAACACACTCTGCTTTTGATAAAAGAGCATTTTTCTACTCTACTGTGTTTCCTATAGGGCCAGAACAGTGAGCTTGCTCAGAACAAAAGAACTGTGCTTCTGACTTATGGGCCATATGTCGTTCAACTCCACTTAGGAAACTCATGAGAACAGTAGCTTCTCTTCAGTCCAATACACTGTACTTGCTGGGAACAGTCATGAGAGCTATTTGCACTGTGTATGGCAATGGGAGCGCAATAGTGACTATTCTTATCAGAAAACAACTCTTGTTCCTAGGACAAGAAACTGCATGTGATTCAACTCCATTAAGACTGGGAAACAAACACTAGCTCGCCTTACAAGAAACACACTCTGCTCTGAGAAAAGAGCACTCATCTACTCTCCTGTGTTTCCTTTACGGCCAGAACAGTGAGCTTGCTCAGAACAAAAGAACTGTGCTTCCTACACACACGGGCCATATCTAGTTCAACTCTGCTTAGGAAACTGACGAGAACAGTAGCTTCTCTTCAGCCCAATACACTGTACTTGCTGGGAACAGAAGCGAGTGCTATTTGCCCTGTGTATGGCAATGGGAGCGCAATAGTGACTCTTCTTACCAGAAAACAACTCTTGCTCGTAGGACAAGAAACTGCATGTCATTCAACTCCATTTAGGACTGGGAAACAAACACTAGCTCGCCTTACAGGAAACACACTCTGCTTTTGAGAAGAGCACTCTTCTACTCTCCTGTGTTTCCTATAGTGCCAGAACAGTGAGCTTGCTCACAACAAAAGAACTGAGCTTCCTACACACACGGGCCATATCTAGTTCAACTCTGCTTAGGAACCTGACAAGAACAGTAGCTTCTCTTCAGTCCAATACACTGTGCTTGCTGGGAACAGACGCGAGTGCTATTTGCACTGTATATGTAAAAGGGAGCACAATACTCTTCTTAGCAGAAAACAACTCTTGCTCGTAGGAACGGAAACTGCATGTGTTTCAACTCGGTTTAGGACTGGGAAACAAATGCTAGCTCGCCTTACAAGAAACACACTCTGCTTTTGAGAAAAAGCACTCTTCTAATATTCTGTGTTTCCTATAGGGCCAGAACAGTGAGCTTGCTCAGAACAAAAGCACTGTGCTTCCGACACCCGGGCCATATCTAGTTCAACTCTGCTTAGGAAACTGACAAGAACAGTAGCTTCTCTTCAGTCCTATACACTGTACTTGCTGGAAACAGACTCCAGTGTTCTTTGCACTGTATATGGTGAATGGAGCACAAAAGTGACTCTTTTTACCACAAAACAACTCTTTCTCATAGGACCAGAAACTGCATGTGATACAAATCCTCTTCTGATTGGGAAAGAAACACTAGCTTGCCTTACAAGGAACACACTCTGCGTTTGAGAAAAGAGCACTCTTCTAATCTACTGTGTTTCCTAAGGGCCAGAAGAGTGAGCTTGCTCAGAACAAAAGAACTGTGCTTCTGACGTAGTGGCCATATCTAGATCAACTCTGCTTAGGAAACTGACAAGAACAGTAGCTTCTCTTCAGTCCAATACACTGTGCTTGCTGGGAACAGACGTGAGTGCTATTTGCACTGTGTATGGCAATGGGAGCACAATAGTGACTCCTCTTACCAGAAAACAACTCTTGCTTGCAGGACCAGAAACTGCATGGGATTCAACTCCATTTAGGACTGGGAAACAAATGCTAGCTTGCCTTACAAGAAACACACTCTGCTTTTGAGAAAAGAGCACTCTTCTAATCTACTGTGTTTCCTATAGGGCCAGAACAGTGAGCTTGCTCACAACAAAAGAACTGTGCTTCCGAAGTATGGGCCATATCTAGTTCAACTCCGCATAGGAAACTGACGAGAACAGTAGCTTCTCTTCAGTCCAATACACTGTACTTACTGGGAACAGACGCGAGTGCCATTTGCACTGTGTATGGAAATGGGAGCGCAATAGTGACTCTTCTTACCAGAAAACAACTCCTGCTAGTAGGACCAGAAACTGCATGTGATTCAACTCCATTTCTGATTCGGAAACAAACACTAGCTCGCCTTACAAGAAACACACTCTGCTTTTGAGAAAGAGCACTCTTCTACTCTCCTGTGTTTCCTATAGGGCCAGAAGAGTGAGCTTGCTCAGAACAAAAGAACTGTGCTTCCAACGTACGGGCCATATCTAGTTCAACTCCACTGAGGAAACTGACTAGAACAGTAGCTTCTCTTCAGTCCAATACACTGTACTTGCTGGGAACAGACGCCAGTGATATTTGCACTGTGTATGGCAATGGGAGCTCAATAGTGACTCTTCTTACCAGAAAACAACTCTTGCTTGTAGGACAAGAAACTTCATGTGATTAAACTCCATTTAGCACTGCGAAACAAGCACTAGCTCGCCATACAGGAAACACACTCTGCTTTTGAGAAAAGAGCACTCTTCTAATATACTGTGTTTCCTATAGGGCCAGAACAGTGAGCTTGCTCAGAACAAAAGAACTGTGCTTCCGACGTATGGGCCATATCTAGTTCAACTCCACTTAGGAAACTGACGAGAACAGTAGCTTCTCTTTAGTCCAATACACTGTACTTGCTGGGAACAGGAGCAAGTGCTATTTGCACTGTGTATGGCAAAGAGAGCACAATAGTGACTCTTCTTACCAGAAAACAACTGCTGCTCGTAGGACCAGAAACTGCATGTGATTCAACTCCATTTCTGACTGGGAAACAAACACAATCTCGCCTTACAAGAAACACACTCTGCTTTTGAGAAAAGAGCACTCTTCTAATATACTGTGTTTCCTACAGGGCCAGAACAATGAGCTTGCTCAGACCAAAAGAAATGTGCTTCCTACACACACGGGCCATATCTACTTCAACTCTGGTTAGGAAACTGACAAGAACAGTAGCTTCTCTTCAGTCCAATACACTGTACTTGCTGGGAACAGACGCGGGTGCTCTTTGCACTGTGTATGGCGATTGGAGCACAAAAGTGACTATTTTTACCACAAAACAACTCTTGCTCATAGGACCAGAAAGTGCATGTGATTCAAATCCTTTTCTGATTGGGAAACAAACACTAGCTCGCCTTTCAAGAAACACACTCTGCTTTAGAGAAAAGAGCATTCCTCTACTCTACTGTGTTTCCTATAGTGCCAGAGAGTGAGCTTGCTCAGAACAAAAGAACTGTGCTTCCGACACACGGGCCATATCTAGTTCAACTCTGCTTAGGAAACTGACAAGAACAGTAGCTTTTCTTCAGTCCAATACACTGTACTTGCTGGGAACAGACGCTAGTGCTATTTGCACTGTGTATGGCAAGTGGAACACAATAGTGATTCTTCTTACCAGAAAACAACTCCTGCTCGTAGGACCAGAAATTGCATGTGATTAAACTCCATTTTTGACTGTGAAACAAATACTAGCTCGCTTTACAAGAAACACACTCTGTATTTGAGAAAAGAGCACTCTTCTACTCTCCTGTGTTTCCTATAGGGCCAGAACAGTGAGCTTGCTCAGAAAAAAAGAACTGTACTTCCTACACACACGGGCCATATCTAGTTCAACTCTGCTTAGGAAACTGACAAGAACAGTAGCTTCTCTTCAGTCCAATACACTGTACTTGCTGGGAAGAGAAGCGAGTGCTATTTGCACTGTGTATGGCAATGGTAGCGCAATAGTGACTCTTCTTAGCAGAAAACAACTCTTGCTTGTAGGAACAGAAACTGTATGTGATTCAACTCCTTTATGAATGGGAAACAAACACTAGCTCGCCTTACAAGAAAAACACTCTGCTTTTGAGAAAAGAGCACTCGTCTTCTATACTGTGTTTCCTATAGGGCCAGAACAGTGAGCTTGCTCAGAACAAAAGAACTGTGCTTTCTACACACACGGTCCATATCTAGTTCAACTCTGCTTAGGAACCTGACAAGAACAGTAGCTTCTCTTGAGTCCAATACACTGTACTTGCTGGGAACAGACGCGAGTGCTATTTGCACTGTGTATGGCAATGGGAGCGCAATAGTGACTCTTCTTACTAGAAAACAGCTCTTGCTCGTAGGACCAGAAACTGCATGTGATTAAACTCCATTTCTGACTGGGAAACAAATACTAGCTCGCCTTACAGGAAACACACTCTGCTTTTCAGAAAAGAGCACTCTTCTACTCTCCTGTGTTTCCTATAGGGCCAGAACAGTGAGCTTGCTCAGAACAAAAGAACTGTGCTTCCTACACACACGGGCCATATCTAGTTCAACTCTGCTTAGGAAACTGACAAGAACAGTAGCTTCACTTCAGTCCAATACACTGTAATTGCTGGGAACAGACGCGAGTGCTATTTGCACTGTATATTGCAATGGGAGCACAATAGTGACTCTTCTTACCAGAAAAAAACTCTTGCTTGCAGGAGAAGAAACTGAATGGGATTCAACTCCATTTAGGACTGGGAAACAAATGCTAGCTTGCCTTACAAGAAACACACTCTGCTTTTGAGAAAAGAGCACTCTTCTAATCTACTGTGTTTCCTATAGGGCCAGAACAGTGAGCTTGCTCACAACAAAAGAACTGTGCTTCCGAAGTATGGGCCATACCTAGTTCAACTCCACTTAGGAAACTGACGAGAACAGTAGCTTCTCTTCAGTCCAATACACTGTACTTGCTGGGAACAGACGCGAGTGCCATTTGCACTGTGTATGGAAATGGGAGCGCAATAGTGACTCTTCTTACCAGAAAACAACTCCTGCTAGTAGGACCAGAAACTGCATGTGATTCAACTCCATTTCTGATTCGGAAACAAACACTAGCTCGCCTTACAAGAAACACACTCTGCTTTTGAGAAAGAGCACTCTTCTACTCTCCTGTGTATCCTATAGGGCCAGAACAGTGAGCTTACTCAGAACAAAAGACTGTGCTTCCTACACACGGGCCATATCTAGTTCAACTCTGCTTTGGAAACTGACAAGAACAGTAGCTTCTCTTCAGTCCAATACACTGTGCTTGCTGGGAACAGACGAGAGTGCTATTTGCACTGTGTATGGCAATGGGAGCACAATAGTGACTCTTCTTACCAGAAAACAACTCTTGCTTGCAGGACAAGAAACTGCATGGGATTTAACTCCATTTAGGACTGGGAAACAAATGCTAGCTTGCCTTACAAGAAACACACTCTGCTTTTGACTAAAGAGCACTCTTCTAATCTACTGTGTTTCCTATAGTGCCAGAACAGTGAGCTTGCTCAGAACAAAAGAACTGTGCTTCCGAAGTATGGGCCATATCTAGGTCAACTCCACTTAGGAAACTGACGAGAACAGTAGCTTCTCTTCAGTCCAATACACTGTACTTGCTGGGAACAGACGCGAGTGCCATTTGCACTGTGTATGGAAATGGGAGCGCAATAGTGACTCTTCTTACCAGAAAACAACTCCTGCTAGTAGGACCAGAAACTGCATGTGATTCAACTCCATTTCTGATTCAGAAACAAAGACTAGCTCGCCTTACAAGAAACACACTCTGCTTTTGAGAAAGAGCACTCTTCTACTCTCCTGTGTTTCCTATAGGGCCAGAACAGTGAGCTTGCTCAGAACAAAAGAACTGTGCTTCCAACATACGGGCCATATCTAGTTCAACTCCACTGAGGAAACTGACTAGAACAGTAGCTTCTCTTCAGTCCAATACACTGTACTTGCAGGGAACAGACGCAAGTGCTATTTGCACTGTGTATGGCGAATGGAGCACAAAAGTGACTCTTTTTACCACAAAACAACTCTTGCTCATAGGACCAGAAACTGCATGTGATTCAAATCCTTTTTTGATTGGGAAACAAACACTAGCTCGCCTTACAAGAAACACACTCTGCTTTTGAGAAAAGAGCACTCTTCTAATCTACTGTGTTTCATATAGGGCCAGAAGAGTGAGCTTGCTCAGAACAAAAGAACTGTGCTTACAACGTATGGGCCATATCTAGTTCAACTCCACTTAGGAAACTGACGAGAACAGTAGCTTCTCTTCAGTCCAATACACTGTACTTCTTGGGAACAGACGCGAGTGCAATTTGCACTGTGTATGGCAAATGGAGCACAATAGTGACTCTTCTTACCAGAAAACACCTCTTGCTCGTAGGACCAGAAACTGCATGTGATTGAACTCCATTTCTGACTGGGAAACAAATAGTAGCTCACGTTACAAGAAACACACTCTGCTTTTGAGAAAAGAGCACTCTTCTAATCTACTGTGTTTCCTATAGGGCCAGAACAGTGAGCTTCCTCAGAACAAAAGAACTATGCTTCCGACACACGGGCCATATCTAGTTCAACTCTGCTTAGGAAACTGACAAGAACAGTAGCTTCTCTTCAGTCCAATACACTGTAGTTGCTGGGAACAGACGCGAGTGCTATTTGCACTGTGTATGGCAATGGGAGCGCAATAGTGACTCTTCTTACCAGAAAACAACTCTTGCTTGTAGGACAAGAAACTTCATGTGATTCAACTCCATTTAGGACTGCGAAACAAACACTAGTTCGCCTTACAAGAAACACACTCTGCTTTTGAGAAAAGAGCACTCTTCTACTCTCCTGTGTTTCCTATAGGGCCACAACAGTGAGCTTGCTCAGAACAAAAGAACTGTGCTTCCTAAATGCACGGGCCATATCTAGTTCAATTCTGCTTAGGAAACTGACAAGAACAGTAGCTTCTCTTCAGTCCAATAAACTGTACTTGCTGGGAACAGAAGCGAGTGCTATTTACACTGTGTATTGCAATGGGAGCAAAATAGTGACTCCTCTTAGCAGAAAACAACTCTTGTTCGTAGGACCAGAAACTGCATGTGATTCAACTCCGTTTATGAATGGGAAACAAATGCTAGTTCGCCTTACAAGAAACACACTCTGCTTTTGAGAAAAGAGCACTCTTCTACTCTCCTGTGTTTCCTATAGGGCCTGAACAGTGAGCTTGCTCAGAAGAAAAAAATGTGAATCCTACACACACAGGTCATATCTAGTTCAACTCTGTTTGGAAACTGACAAGAACAGTAGCTTCTCTTCAGTCCAATACTCTGTACTTGCTGGGAACAGACGCGAGTGCTATTGCACTGTGTATCGCAAATGGAGCGCAATAGTGACACTTCTTACCAGAAAACAACTCTTGTTCGTAGGACCAGAAACTGCATGTGATTCAACTCCATTTCTGACTGGGAAAAAAATAGTAGCTCGCCTTACAAGAAACACACTCTGCTTTTGAGAAAAGAGCACTCTTCTAATCGACTGTGTTTCCTATAGGGCCAGAACAGTGAGCTTCCTCAGAAAAAAAGAACTGTGCTTCAGACACACGGGCCATATCTACTTCAACTCTGGTTAGGAACCTAACAAGAACAGTAGCTTTTTTTCAGTCCAATACACTGTCCTTGCTGGGAACAGATGCAAGTGCTCTTTGCACTGTGTATGGCGAATGGAACATAAAAGTGACTCTTTTTACCACAAAACAACTCTTGCTCATAGGACCAGAAACTGCATGTGATTCAAATCCTTTTCTGATTGGGAAACAAACACTAGCCCGCCTTACAAGAAACACACTCTGCTTTTGAGAAAAGAGCACTCTTCTAATCTCCTGTGTTTCCTATAGGGCCAGAAAAATGAGCTTGCTCAGAACAAAAGAACTGTGCTTCCCACAGAGGGGCCATATCTAGTTCAACTCCACATAGGAAACTGACGAGAACAGTAGCTTCTCTTCAGTCAAATACACTGTACTTGCTGGGATCAGACGCGAGTGCTCTTTGCACTGTGTATAGCGAATGGAGCACAAAAGTGACTCTTTTTACCACAAAACAACTCTTGCTCATAGAAAAAGAAACTGCATGTGATTCAAATCTTTTTCTGATTGGGAAACAAACACTAGCTTGCCTTACAAGAAACACACTCTGCTTTTGAGAAAAGAGCACTCTTCTAATCTACTGTGTTTCCTATAGGGCCAGAACAGTGAGCTTGCTCAGAACAAAAGAACTGTGCTTCCGATGTACGGGCCATATCTAGTTCAACTCCACTTAGGAAACTGACGAGAACAGTAGCTTCTCTTCAGTCCAATACACTGTACTTGCTGGGAACAGATGCGAGTGCTATTTGCACTGTGTATGGCAAATGGAGCACAATAGTGACTCTTCTTACCAGAAAACAACTCTTGCTCGTAGGACCAGAAACTGCAAGTGATTCAACTCCTTTTCTGTCTGGGAAACAAATACTACCTCGCCTTACAAGAAACACACTCTGCTTTTGAGAAAAGAGCACTCTTCTAATCTACTGTGTTTCCTATAGGGCCAGAACAGTGAGCTTGCTCAGAACAAAAGAACTGTGCTTCCAACATACGGCCATATCTAGTTCAACTCCACTTAGCAAACTGATGAGAACGGTAGCTTCTCTTCAGTCCAATACACTGTACTTGCTGGGAACAGACGCTAGTGCTATTTGCACTGTGTATGTAATTGGGAGCGCAATAGTGACTCTGCTTACCAGAAAACAACTCCTGCTCGTAGGACCAGAAACTGCATGTGATTCAACTCCATTTCTGACTGGGAAACAAATACTAGCTCGCCTTACAAGAAACACACTCTGCTTTTGAGAAAAGAGCACTCTTCTAATCTACTGTGTTTCCTATAGGGCCAGAACAGTGAGCTTGCTCAGAACAAAAGCACTGTGCTTCCGACACCCGGACCATATCTAGTTCAAATCCGCTTAGGAAACTGACAAGAACAGTAGCTTCTCTTCATTCCAATATACTGTACTTGCTGGGAACAGACGCAAGTGCTATTTGCACTGTATATGGAAAAGGGAGCACAATACTCTTCTATCAGAAAACAACTCTTGCTCGTAGGACCAGAAACTGCATGTGTTTCAACTCGGTTTAGGACTGGGTAACAAACGCTAGCTCACCTCACAAGAAACACACTCTGCTTTTGAGAAAAGAGCACTCTTCTAATCTATTGTGTTTCCTATAGTGCCAGAACAGTGAGCTTGCTCAGAACAAAAGCACTGTGCTTCCTACACACAAGGGCCATATCTAGTTCAACTCTGCTTAGGAAACTGACAAGAACAGTAGCTTCTCTTCAGTCCAATACACTGTACTTGCTGGAAACAGACTCGAGTGTTCTTTGCACTGTGTATGGTGAATGGAGCACAAAAGTGACTCTTTTTACCACAAAACAACACTTTCTCATAGGACCAGAAACTGCATGTGATACAAATCCTCTTCTGATTGGGAAACAAACACTAGCTCGCCTTACAAGAAACACACTCTGCTTTTGAGAAAAGAGCACTCTACTACTCTCCTGTGTTTCCTATAGGGCCAGAACAGTGAGCTTGCTCAGAACAAAAGAACTGTGCTTCCGACACACGGGCCATATCTAGTTCAACTCTGCTTAGGAAACTGACAAGAACAGTAGCTTCTCTTCAGTCCAATACACTGTACTTGCTGGGAACAGACGCGAGTGTTATTTGCACTGTGTATGGCAAATGGAGCGCAATAGTGACTCTTCTTACCAGAAAACAACTCCTGCTCGTAGGACCAGAAACGGCATGTGATTCAACTCCATTTCTGACTGTGAAACAAATACTAGCTGGCCTTACAAGAAACACACTCTGCTTTTGAGAAAAGAGCACTCTTCTAATCTACTGTGTTTCCTATAGGGCCAGAACAATGAGCTTGCTCAGAACAAAAGAACTGTGCTCCCCACGTAGGGTCCATATGTAGTTCAACTCCACATAGGAAACTGACGAGAACAGTAGCTTCTCTTCAGTCCAATACACTGTACTTGGTGAAAACAGACGCGAGTCCTATTTGCACTGTGTATGGCAAATGGAGCGCAATAGTGACTCTTCTTACCAGAAAGCAACTCTTGCTCGTAGGACCAGAAACGGCATGTGATTCAACTCCAGTTCTGACTGGGAAACAAATACTAGCTCGCCTTACAAGAAACACACTCTGCTTTAGAGAAAAGAGCACTCTTCTAATCTACTGTGTTTCCTATAGGGCCAGAACAGTGAGCTTGCTCAGAACAAAAGAACTGTGCTTCCGACATATGGGCCATATCTAGTTCAACTCCACTTAGGAAACTGAGGAAAACAGTAGCTTCTCTTCAGTACAATACACTGTACTTGCAGGGAACAGAAGCGAGTGCTATTTGCACTGTGTATGGCAATGGGAGCGCAATAGTGACTCTTCTTAGCAGAAAACAACTCTTGCTCGTAGGACAAGAAACTGCATGTGATTCAACTCCATTTCTGACTGGGAAACAAATACTAGCTCGCCTTACAAGAAACACATTCTGCTTTTGAGAAAAGAGCACTCTTCTAATCTACTGTGTTTCCTATATGGCCAGAAGAGTGTGCTTGCTCAGAACAAAAGCACTGTGCTTCCGACACACGGGCCATATCTAGTCCAACTCTGCTTAGAAAACTGACAAGAACAGTAGCTTCTCTTCAGTCCAATACACTGTACTTGCTGGGATCAGACGCGAGTGCTCTTTGCACTGTGTATGGCAAATGGAGCACAAAAGTGACTCTTTTTACCAGAAAACCACTCTTGCTCATAGGACCAGAAACTGTATGTGATTCAAATCCTTTTCTGATTGGGAAACAAACACTAGCTCGCCTTACAAGAAACACACTCTGCTTTTGAGAAAGGAGCATTCTTCTACTCTACTGTTTTTCCTATATGGCCAGAACAGTAAGCTTGCTCAGAACAAAAGAACAGTGCTTCCGACACACGGGCCATATCTAGTTCAACTCCAGTGAGGAAACTGACAAGAACATAGCTTCTCTTCAGTCCAATACACTGTGCTTGCTGGGAACAGACGAGAGTGCTATTTGCACTGTGAATGGCAATGGGAGCACAATAGTGACTCTTCTTACCAGAAAACAACTCTTGCTTGCAGGACAAGAAACTGCATGGGATTCAACTCCATTGAGGACTGGGAAACAAATGCTAACTTGCCTTACAAGAAACACACTCTGCTTTTGAGAAAAGAGCACTCTTCTAATCTACTGTGTTTCCTATAGGGCCAGAACAGTGAGCTTGCTCAGAACAAAAGAACTGTGCTTCCGAAGTATGGGCCATATCTAGTTCAACTCCACTTAGGAAACTGACGAGAACAGTAGCTTCTCTTCAGTCCAATACACTGTACTTGCTGGGAACAGACGCGAGTGCCATTTGCACTGTGTATGGAAATGGGAGCGCAATAGTGACTCTTCTTACCAGAAAACAACTCCTGCTAGTAGGACCAGAAACTGCATGTGATTCAACTCCATTTCTGATTCGGAAACAAAGACTAGCTCGCCTTACAAGAAACACACTCTGCTTTTGAGAAAGAGCACTCTTCTACTCTCCTGTGTTTCCTATAGGGCCAGAACAGTGAGCTTGCTCAGAACAAAAGAACTGTGCTTCCAACGTACGGGCCATATCTAGTTCAACTCCACTGAGGAAACTGACTAGAACAGTAGCTTCTCTTCAGTCCAATACACTGTACTTGCTGGGAACAGACGCGAGTGCTATTTGCACTGTGTATGGCAATGGGAGCGCAATAGTGACTC
>NW_026737846.1:0-31000 GCF_949786415.1 Peromyscus eremicus
CCCCTTTTTTTTTCAAAAGGAAGGTTTTAACCTTAACAAAGTAAAATTACATATAATTTGCCAATTTGGGCGTAGCTTCTCTTACTACTTCCTGCTGGAAGGGGGCGCTGTATCTTGTGGGGAAACAAAAAAAATTTAGAATTATGGAATAGTCCATGAGGCTGTATCGTCTGAGCCAGATGCCTTTAAACCATTCTGGATGTTGGATCATCTTGTCCATGGTGTCATAGGAGACCTTCAGGGGGTCTTGGCTGGTCAAACCTGATGTATCTTAATCTTGAACAAATCCATAGCCTCTGGCTTTCTGTGGAAACAAAAGAGACTCTTTTCCAAAGCAACATATCCTTACATCCAAATTTTGAAGTCAAGGTATCTTTAAAATATACATTTTGGCATAACTCTACAGCTTTTACAATCAAATGTTTTTCTGCAGTTAAAAGTCCCAACGACAAACACAATCCAGATTCTCTGTGTAATATCCATTTTTACGTGGCTTATTTTTTATACTACCTTTACTGTCTCTTTAAAAGACTTTATTTTTTAAAACTATGTATTTGTTTCTATAACTCTATATATCACCTTTTTTGTCTCTTTCAAGCCTACGTATCTTTTACACACATTGTAAACTATTACATCTGAATCTGTCTTATTGTGAATCTATTGCTTTAAACTGCAGCAGCTGTGGCTGCTGGCTCCGCTCCACCTCAGCTTCCCAATATGGCTACGTTTTCCGCCAGCTCTGGGAGCCATCAACTCCTCAGAAATAGTGGGTCTCTGTTTCTATCAAAGCAGCGTGTAGCCCAGAAATCTCTTTTTTTTGTTTTGTTTTGTTTTGTACTAGCAAAGGCTAAATCCACCACACAGCTTAATGTGCCACTTGCAGAGGCCTCATTCGCGCCATACAGCAGGTCAAGCATGCACGCCAGGAACACGCCATAGTAGCTCAAACACGCAGGCTGCCACTAGCTTGAAAGAGACAACTAGGAGCTGTTTTTAGCTCCGTTTTAGAATCTTTTTTCTCAGTATTTAGGTGGAAACTCTTGCCAACACATTGGACGCCATTTGTTGCTGGAGAATTTCTCTCCCAGCTCCCACCACCAAGTCCCGCCAGTCTCAGAGCCCACTTATAAAATAAACACAAAGACTCTTACATTATTTAAACTGCTTGGCCATTAGCTAAGGCCTGTATTGTCTAGCTCTTACTCTTATATTTAGCCGATTTCTATTAATTTTTTACTTTCCCACATGGCTCATGGCTTACTGTACCTTACATCTTCCTTGTCCTGATGGGGGCTGCAGTGTCTCTCTCACGCCTTCCACTAACCGCTTTATTCTCCTCCTTGCCCCGCCTACACTTCTTGCCTAGCCAACGGACAATCAGTGTTTATTGATTAATTAGCAACACATTTGCCATACATCCCACAGCAGTGCTCTTTTCTCAAAAGCAGAGTGTATGTCTTGTAAGGCGAGCTAGCTTTTGTTTCCTAGTCCTAAATGGAGTTGAATCACATGCAGTTTCTGGTCCTACGAGCAAGAGTTGTTTTCTGGTAAGGAAAGTCACTATTGCGCTCCCATTGCCATACACATTACAAATAGCACTCGCGTCTGTTCCCAGGAAGTACAGTGTATTGGAATGAATAGGAGCTACTGTTGTTGTCAGTTTCCTAAACAGAGTTGAACGAGATATGGCCCGTGTGTATAGGAAGCTCAGTTCTTTTGTTCTGAGCAAGCTCACTGTTTTGATCACATAGGAAACACAGTAGAGTAGAAGAGTCCTCTTTTCCCTCAAAAGCAGAGTGTTTTTCTTGTAAGGCGAGGCTAGCGTTTCTTTCCAGTCCTAAATGGAGTTGAGACACATGCAGTTTTTGGTCCTACGAGCAAGAGTTTTTTTCTGGTAAGAAGAGTCACTATTGCACTCCCATTGCCATACACAGTGCAAATAGCACTTGCATCTGTTCCAGCAAGTACAGTGTATTGACTGAAGAGGATCTACTGTTCATGTCAGTTTCCTAAGCAGAGTTGAAACTAGATATGGCCCGTGTGTGTAGGAAGCACAGTTCTTTTGTCTGAGCAAGCTCACTTTTCGGACCCCTTAGGAAACACAGTAGAGTAGAAGAGTGCTCTTTTCTCAAAAGCAGTGTGTATTTCATGTAAGGCGAGCTAGCATTTGTTTCCCAGTCCTAAATGGAGTTGAATCACATGCAGTTTCTGGTCCTACGAGCAAGAGTTGTTTTCTGGTAAGGAAAGTCACTATTGCGCTCTCTTTGACATACACAGTGCAAATAGCACTCGCATGTGTTCCCAGCTATTACAGTGTATCGGACTGAAGAGGAGCTACTGTTCTTGTCAGTTTCCTAAGCAGAGTTGAACTAGATATGGTCCGTGTGTGTAGGAATCACAGTTCTTTGTTCTCAGCAAGCTCACTGTTCCGGCCCTATAGGAAACACAGTAGAGTAGAAGAGTGCTCTTTTCTCAAAAGCAGAGTTTGTTGGTTGTAAGGCGAGCTAGCATTTGTTTCCCAGTCCTAAATGGAGTTGAATCACATGCAGTTTCTGGTCCTACGAGCAAGAGTTGTTTTCTGGTAAGGAAGTCACTATTGCGCTCCCATTGCCATAAAGAGTGCAAATAGCACTCGCGTCTGTTCCCAGCAAGTACAGTGTATTGGACTGAAGAGGAGCTATTGTTCTTGTCAGTTTCCTAAGCAGAGTTGAACGAGATATGGCCCGTGTGTGTAGGAAGCACAGTTCTTTTGTTCTGAGCAAGCTCACTGTTTGACCCCATAGGAAACACAGTAGAGTAGAAGAGTGCTCTTTTCTCTAAAGCAGAGTGTTTTTCTTGTAAGGTGAGCTCGCGTTTGTTTCCCAGTCCTAAATGGAGTTGAGTCACATGCAGTTTCTGGTCCTACGAGCAAGAGTTATTTTCTGGTAAGAAGAGTCACTATTGCGCTCCATTTGCCATACACAGTGCATATAGTACTCGCGTATGTTCCCTTCAATTACAGTGTATTGGACTGATTAGGAGCTACTGTTCTTGTCAGTTTCCTCAGCAGAGTTGAACTAGATATGGTCCGTGTGTGTAGGAAACACAGTTCTTTTGTTCTAAGCAAGCTCACTGTTTGGACCCCATTAAAAACACAGTAGAGTAGAAGAGTGCTCTTTTCTCAAAAACAGAGTGTGTTTCTTGTAAGGCGAGCTAGCGTTTGTTTCCCAGTACTAAATGGAGTTGAATCACATGCAGTTTCTGGTCCTACGAGCAAGAGTTGTTTTCTGGCAAGAAGAGTCACTATTGTGCTCCCATTGTCATACACAGGGCAAATAGCACTGGCGTCTGTTCCCAGCATGTACAGTGTATTGGACTGAAGAGGATCTACTGTTCTTGTCAGGTTTTTAAGCAGAGTTGAACTAGATATGGCCCGTGTGTGTAGGAAGCACAGTTATTATGTTCTGAGCAAGCTAACTCTTCTGGCCCTATAGGAAACACAGTAGAGTAGAACAGTGCTCTTTTCTCTAAAGCAGAGTGTGTTTCTTGTAAGGCGAGCTCGCGTTTGTTTCCCAGTCCTAAATGGAGTTGAGTCACATGCAGTTTTTGGTCCTACGAGAAAGAGTTGTTTTCTGGTAAGAAGAGTCACTATTGTGCTCCAAATGCCATACACAGTGCAAAGAGCTGTCGCGTCTGTTCCCAGCAAGTACAGTGTATTGGACTGAAGAGGAGCTGCTGTTCTTCTCAGTTTCCTAAGCAGAGTTGAACTAGATATGGTCCGTGTGTGTAGGAAGCACAGTTCATTTGTTCTGAGCAAGTTCACTGTTCTGGCCCTATAGAAAACACAGTAGAGTAGAAGAGTGCTCTTTTATCTAAAGCAGAGTGTGTTTCTTGTAAGGCGAGCTAGAGTTTGTTTCCCAGTCCTAAATGGAGTTGAATCACAAGCAGTTTCTGGTTGTACGAGCAAGAGTTGTTTCTGGTAAGAAGAGTCACTATTGTGCTCCAATTGCCATACACAGTGCAAATAGCACTCGCGTCTGTTCTCAGCAAGTACAGTGTATCGGACTGAAGAGGAGCTACTGTTCTTGTCAGTTTCCTAAGCAGAGTTGAACTACATATGGCCTGTGTGTGTAGGAAGCACAGTTATTATGTTCTGAGCAAGCTCACTGTTCTGGCCCTATAGGAATCACAGTAGAGTAGAAGAGTGCTCTTTTATCTAAAGCAGACTGTGTTTCTTGTAAGGCGAACTCGCGTTTGTTTCCCAGTCCTAAATGGAGTTGAGTCACAGGCAGTTTTTGGTCCTACGAGCAAGAGTTGTTTTCTGGTAAGAAGAGTCACTATTGCGCTCCAAATGCCATACACAGTGCAAATAGCACTCGCGTCTGTTCCCAGCAAGTACAGTGTATTGGACTGAAGAAGAGCTACTCTTCTTCTCAGTTTCCTAAGCAGAGTTGAACTAGATATGGTCCATGTGTGTAGGAAGCACATTTCTTTTGTTCTGAGCAAGCTCACTGTTTGGACCCCATAGGAAACACAGTAGAGTAGAAGAGTGCTCTGTTCCTGGAGAATTTCTCTCCAGCTCCCACCACCAAGTCCCGCCAGTCTCAGAGCCCACTTATAAAATAAACACACAGACTCTTACATTATTTAAACTGCTTGGCCATTAGCTCAGGCCTGTTATTGTCTAGCTCTTACTCTTATATTTAGCCCATTTCTATTAATCTTTACTTTGCCACATGGCTCATGGCTTACTGGTACCTTACATCTTCCTTGTCCTGATGGCGGCTGGCAGTGTCTCTCTCTCAGCCTTCCACTTCCCTGCTTTATTCTCCTCCTTGCCCCGCCTACACTTCCTGCCTAGCCAACGGCCAATCAGTGTTTTATTGATTAATTAGCAACACATTTGCCATACATCCCACAGCACTTCCCCCTTTTTTTTTCAAAAAGGAAGGTTTTAACCTTAACAAAGTAAAATTACATATAATTTGCCAATTTGGGCGTAGCTTCTCTTACTACTTCCTGCTGGAAGGGGGCGCTGTATCTTGTGGGGAAACAAAAAAAAATTTAGAATTATGGAATAGTCCATGAGGCTGTATCGTCTGAGCCAGATGCCTTTAAACCATTCTGGATGTTGGATCATCTTGTCCATGGTGTCATAGGAGACCTTCAGGGGGTCTTGGCTGGTCAAACCTGATGTATCTTAATCTTGAACAAATCCATAGCCTCTGGCTTTCTGTGGAAACAAAAGAGACTCTTTTCCAAAGCAACATATCCTTACATCCAAATTTTGAAGTCAAGGTATCTTTAAAATATACATTTTGGCATAACTCTACAGCTTTTACAATCAAATGTTTTTCTGCAGTTAAAAGTCCCAACGACAACACAATCCAGATTCTCTGTGTAATATCCATTTTTACATGGCTTATTTTTTATACTACCTTTACTGTCTCTTTAAAGACTTTATTTTTTAAAACTATGTATTTGTTTCTATAACTCTATATATCACCTTTTTTGTCTCTTTCAAGCCTACGTATCTTTTACACACATTGTAAACTATTACATCTGAATCTGTCTTATTGTGAATCTATTGCTTTAAACTGCAGCAGCTGTGGCTGCTGGCTCCGCTCACCTCAGCTTCCCAATATGGCTACGTTTTCCGCCAGCTCTGGGAGCCATCAACTCTCAGAAATAGTGGGTCTCTGTTTCTATCAAAGCAGCGTGTAGCCCAGAAATCTCTTTTTTTTGTTTTGTTTTGTTTTGTACTAGCAAAGGCTAAATCCACCACACAGCTTAATGTGCCACTTGCAGAGGCCTCATTCGCACCATACAGCAGGTCAAGCATGCACGCCAGGAACACGCCATAGTAGCTCAAACACGCAGGCTGCCACTAGCTTGAAAGAGACAACTAGGAGCTGTTTTTAGCTCCGTTTTAGAATCTTTTTTCTCAGTATTTAGGTGGAAACTCTTGCCAACACATTGGACGCCATTTGTTGCTGGAGAATTTCTCTCCAGCTCCCACCACCAAGTCCCGCCAGTCTCAGAGCCCACTTATAAAATAAACACAAAGACTCTTACATTATTTAAACTGCTTGGCCATTAGCTAAGGCCTGTTATTGTCTAGCTCTTACTCTTATATTTAGCCGATTTCTATTAATTTTTACTTTCCCACATGGCTCATGGCTTACTGGTACCTTACATCTTCCTTGTCCTGATGGGGGCTGGCAGTGTCTCTCTCTCAGCCTTCCACTTCCCCGCTTATTCTCCTCCTTGCCCCGCCTACACTTCTTGCCTAGCCAACGGACAATCAGTGTTTTATTGATTAATTAGCAACACATTTGCCATACATCCCACAGCAGTGCTCTTTTCTCAAAAGCAGAGTGTATGTCTTGTAAGGCGAGCTAGCTTTTGTTTCCTAGTCCTAAATGGAGTTGAATCACATGCAGTTTCTGGTCCTACGAGCAAGAGTTGTTTTCTGGTAAGGAAAGTCACTATTGCGCTCCCATTGCCATACACATTACAAATAGCACTCGCGTCTGTTCCCAGGAAGTACAGTGTATTGGAATGAATAGGAGCTACTGTTGTTGTCAGTTTCCTAAACAGAGTTGAACGAGATATGGCCCGTGTGTATAGGAAGCTCAGTTCTTTTGTTCTGAGCAAGCTCACTGTTTTGATCACATAGGAAACACAGTAGAGTAGAAGAGTCCTCTTTTCTCAAAAGCAGAGTGTTTTTCTTGTAAGGCGAGCTAGCGTTTCTTTCCCAGTCCTAAATGGAGTTGAGACACATGCAGTTTTTGGTCCTACGAGCAAGAGTTTTTTTCTGGTAAGAAGAGTCACTATTGCACTCCCATTGCCATACACAGTGCAAATAGCACTTGCATCTGTTCCCAGCAAGTACAGTGTATTGGACTGAAGAGGATCTACTGTTCATGTCAGTTTCCTAAGCAGAGTTGAACTAGATATGGCCCGTGTGTGTAGGAAGCACAGTTCTTTTGTTCTGAGCAAGCTCACTTTTCGGACCCCTTAGGAAACACAGTAGAGTAGAAGAGTGCTCTTTTCTCAAAAGCAGTGTGTATTTCATGTAAGGCGAGCTAGCATTTGTTTCCCAGTCCTAAATGGAGTTGAATCACATGCAGTTTCTGGTCCTACGAGCAAGAGTTGTTTTCTGGTAAGGAAAGTCACTATTGCGCTCTCTTTGACATACAGAGTGCAAATAGCACTCGCGTGTGTTTCCAGCTATTACAGTGTATCGGACTGAAGAGGAGCTACTGTTCTTGTTAGTTTCCTAAGCAGAGTTGAACTAGATATGGCCCGTGTGTGTAGGAAGCACAGTTCTTTTGTTCTCAGCAAACTCACTGTTCTGGCCCTATAGGAAACACTTTAGAGTAGAAGAGTGCTCTTTTCTCAAAAGCAGAGTGTGTTTCTTGTAAGGCGAGCTAGTGTTTGTTTCCCAGTCCTAAATGGAGTTGAATCCCATGCAGTTTCTGGTCCTACGAGCAAGAGATCTTTTTTCATAAGAAGAGTCACTATTGTGCTGCCATTGCCATACACAGGACAAATAGCACTGTTGTCTGTTCCCAGCAAGTACAGTGTATTGGACTGAAGAGGATCTACTGTTCATGTCAGGTTCCTAAGCAGAATTGAACTAGATATGGCCCTGTGTGGAGGAAGCACAGTTTTTTTGTTCTGAGCAAGCTCCCTGTTCGGACCACATAGGAAACACAGTAGAGTAGAAGAGTGATCTTTTCTCTAAAGCAGAGTGTTTTTCTTGTAAGGCGAGCTCGCGTTTGTTTCCCAGTCCTAAATGGAGTGGAATCACATGCAGTTTCTGGTCCTACGAGCAAGAGTTGTTTTCTGGTAAGGAAAGTCACTATTGTGTTCCCAATGCCATACACAGTGCAAATAGCACTCGCGTCTGTTCCCAGCAAGTACAGTGTATCGGACTGAAGAGGAGCTACTGTTCTTGTCAGTTTCCTAAGCAGAGTTGAACGAGATAGGGCCCGTGTGTGTAGGAAGCACAGTTCTCTTGTTCTGAGCAAGCTCACTGTTCTGGCCCTATAGGAAACACAGTAGAGAAGAAGAGTGCTCTTTTCTCTAAAGCAGAGTGTGTTTCTTGTAAGGCGAGCTAGCATTTGTTTCCCAGTCCTAAATGGAGTTGAATCACATGCAGTTTTTGTTCCTACGAGCAAGAGTTGTTTTCTGGTAATAAGAGTCACTATTGCACTCCAAATTCCATACACAGTGCAAATAGCACTCGCGTCTTTTCCCAGCAAGTACAGTGTATTGGACTGAATAGGATCTACTGTTCTTGTCAGTTTCCTAAGCAGAGTTGAACTAGATATGATCCATGTGTTTAGGAAGCACAGTTCTTTTGTTCTGAGAAGGTCACTCTTTGGACCCCATAGGAAACACAGTAGAGTAGAAGAGTGCTCTTTTCTCAAAAGCAGAGTGTTTTTCTTGTAAGGTGAGCTCGCGTTTGTTTCCCAGTCCTAAATGGAGTTGAGTCACATGCAGTTTTTGGGCCTATTAGAAAGAGTTGTTTTCTGGTAAGAAGAGACACTATTGCTCTCCATATGCCATAAACAGTGCAAATAGTACTCGCGTCTGTTCCCTTCAAGTACAGTGTATTGGACTGATTAGGAGCTACTGTTCTTGTCAGTTTCCTCAGCAGAGTTGAACTAGATATGATCCGTGTGTGTAGGAAGCACAGTTCTTTTGTTCTGAGCAAGCTCACTGTTTGGACCCCATTGGAAACACAGTAGAGTAGAAGAGTGCTCTTTTCTCAAAAGCAGAGTGTGTTTTTGTAAGGCGAGCTAGCATTTGTTTCCCAGTTCTAAATGGAGTTGAATCACATGCAGTTTCTGGTCCTACAAGCAAGAGTTGTTTTCTGGTAAGAAGAGTCACTATTGCGCTCCAATTGTCATACACAGGGCAAATAGCACTGGCGTCGGTTCATAGCATGTACAGTGTATTGGACTGAAGAGGATCTACAGTTCTTGTCAGGTTCCTAAGCAGAGTTGAACTACATATGGCCGTGTGTGCAGGAAGCACAGTTCTTTTGTTCTGAGCAAGCTCACTGTTCTGGCCCTATAGGAAACACAGTAGAGTAGAAGAGTGCTCTTTTCTCTAAAGCAGAGTGTGTTTCTTGTAATGCGAGCTGGCGTTTGTTTTCCATTCCTAAATGGAGTTGAGTCACATGCAGTTTTTGGTCCCACGAGCAAGAGTTGTTTTCTGGTAAGAAGAGTCACTATTGTGCTCCTATTGCCATACACAGTGCAAATAGCACTAGCGTCTTTTCCCAGCAAGTACAGTGTATTGGACTGAATAGGAGCTACTGTTCTTGTCAGTTTCCAAAGCATAGTTGAACTAGATATGGTCCGTGTGTGTAGGAAGCACAGTTCTTTTGTTCTCAGCAAGCTCACTGTTCTGGCCCTATAGGAAACACAGTAGAGTAGAACAGTGCTCTTTTCTCAAAAGCAGAGTGTGTTTCTTGTAAGGCAAGCTAGTGGTTGTTTCCCAGTCCTAAATGGAGTTAAATCACATGCAGTTACTGGTCCTACGAGCAAGAGTTGTTTTCTGGTAAGGAAAGTCACTATTGTGCTCCCATTACCATACATAGTGCAAATATCACTCGGTCCGTTCCCAGCAAGTACAGTGTATCGGACTGAAGAGGAGCTACTGTTCTTGTCAGTTTCCTAAGCAGAGTTGAACTAGATATGGCCCGTGTGAAGGAAGCACAGTTCTTTTGTTCTGATCAAGCTCACTGTTCTGGCCATATAGGAAACACAGTAGAGTAGAAGAGTGCTCATTCTCAAAAGCAGAGTGTTTTTCTTGTAAGGCGAGCTAGCGTTTGTTTCCCAGTCTTAAATGGAGTTGAGACACATGCAGTTTTTGGTCCTACGAGCAAGAGTTTTTTTCTGGTAAGAAGAGTCACTATTGCACTCCCATTGCCATACACAGTGCAAATAGCACTTGCATCTGTTCCCAGCAAGTACAGTGTATTGGACTGAAGAGGATCTACTGCTCATGTCAGTTTCCTAAGCAGAGTTGAACTAGATATGGCCCGTGTGTGTAGGAAGCACAGTTCTTTTGTTCTGAGAAAGCTCACTTTTCGGACCCCATAGGAAACACAGTAGAGTAGAAGAGTGCTCTTTTCTCAAAAGCAGTGTGTGTTTCATGTAAGGAGAGCTAGCATTTGTTTCCCAGTCCTAAATGGAGTTGAATCACATGCAGTTTCTGGTCCTACGAGCAAGAGTTGTTTTCTGGTAAGGAAAGTCACTATTGCGCTCTCATTGACATACACAGTGCAAATAGCACTCGCGTGTGTTCCCAGCTATTACAGTGTATCGGACTGAAGAGGAGCTACTGTTCTTGTTAGTTTCCTAAGCAGAGTTGAACTAGATATGGCCCGTGTGTGTAGGAAGCACATTTCTTTTGTTCTCAGCAAGCTCACTGTTCTGGCCCTATAGGAAACACTTTAGAGTAGAAGAGTGCTCTTTTCTCAAAAGCAGAGTGTGTTTCTTTAAGGCGAGCTAGTGTTTGTTTCCCAGTCCTAAATGGAGTTGAATCCCATGCAGTTTCTGGTCCTACGAGCAAGAGATCTTTTCTCGTAAGAAGAGTCACTATTGTGCTGCCATTGCCATACACAGGACAAGTAGCACTGTTGTCTGTTCCCAGCAAGTACAGTGTATTGGACTGAAGAGGATCTACTGTTCATGTCAGGTTCCTAAGCAGAATTGAACTAGATATGGCCGTGTGAGGAGGAAGCACAGTTTTTTTGTTCTGAGCAAGCTCACTGTTCGGACCACATAGGAAACACAGTAGAGTAGAAGAGTGATCTTTTCTCTAAAGCAGAGTGTGTTTCTTGTAAGGCGAGCTCGCATTTGTTTCCCAGTCCTAAATGGAGTTGAATCACATGCAGTTTCTGGTCCTACGAGCAAGAGTTGTTTTCTGGTAAGGAAAGTCACTATTGTGTTCCCACTGCCATACACAGTGCAAATAGCACTCGCGTCTGTTCCCAGCAAGTACAGTGTATCGGACTGAAGAAAAGCTACTGTTCTTGTCAGTTTCCTAAGCAGAGTTGAACGAGATAGGGCCCGTGTGTGTAGGAAGCACAGTTCTCTTGTTCTGAGCAAGCTCACTGTTCTGGCCCTATAGGAAACACAGTAGAGAAGAAGAGTGCTCTTTTCTCTAAAGCAGAGTGTGTTTCTTGTAAGGCCAGCTAGCGTTTGTTTCCCAGTCCTAAATGGTGTTGAATCACATGCAGTTTCTGGTCCTATGAGCAAGAGTTGTTTTCTGGCAAGAAGAGTCACTATTGCGCTCCAATTGTCATACACAGGGCAAATAGCACTGGCATCGGTTCCCAGCATGTACAGTGTATTGGACTGATGAGGATCTACTGTTCTTGTCAGGTTCCTAAGCAGAGTTGAACTAGATATGGCCGTGTGTGCAGGAAGCACAGTTCTTTTGTTCTGAGCAAGCTCACTGTTCTGGCCCTATAGGAAACACAGTAGAGTAGAAGAGTGCTATTTTCTCTAAAGCAGAGTGTGTTTCTTGTAAGGCGAGCTAGCGTTTGTTTTCCAGTCCTAAATGGAGTTGAATCACATGCAGTTTTTGGTCCCACGAGCAAGAGTTGTTTTCTGGTAAGAAGAGTCACTATTGTGCTCCTATTGCCATACACAGTGCAAATAGCACTAGCGTCCGTTCCAAGCAAGTACAGTGTATTGGACTGAATAGGAGCTACTGTTCTTGTCAGTTTCCAAAGCATAGTTGAACTAGATATGGTCCGTGTGTGTAGGAAGCACAGTTCTTTTGTTCTCAGCAAGCTCACTGTTCTGGCCCTATAGGAAACACAGTAGAGTAGAACAGTGCTCTTTTCTCAAAAGCAGAGTGTGTTTCTTGTAAGGCGAGCTAGCGGTTGTTTTCCAGTCCTAAATGGAGTTAAATCACATGCAGTTACTGGTCCTACGAGCAAGAGTTGTTTTATGGTAAGGAAGTCACTATTGTGCTCCCATTGCCATACACAGTGCAAATAGCACTCGCGTCTGTTCCCAGCAAGTACTGTGTATCGGACTGAAGAGGAGCTATTGTTCTTGTCAGTTTCCTAAGCAGAGTTGAGCGAGATATGGCCCGTGTGTGTAGGAAGCTCAGTTCTTTTGTTTTGAGCAAGCTCACTGTTTTGACCACATCGGAAACACAGTAGAGTAGAAGAGTGCTCTTATCTCAAAAGCAGAGTGAGTTTCTTGTAGGAGAGCTAGCGTTTGTTTCCCAGTCCTAAATGGAGTTGAATCACATGCAGTTTCTGGTCCTACGAGCAAGAGTTGTTTTCTGGTAAGGAAAGTCACTATTGCGCTCCCATTGCCATACACAGTGCAAATAGCACACCCGTCTGTTCCCAGCAATTACAGTGTATCGGACTGAAAAGGAGCTAATGTTCTTGTCAGTTTCCTAAGCAGAGTTGAACTAGATGTGGTCCGTGTATAGGAAGCACAGTTTTCTGTTATGAGCAAGCTCACAGTTTGGACCCCATAGGAAACACAGTAGACTAGAAGAGTGCTCTTTTCTCAAAAGCAGAGTGTGTTTCTTGTAAGGTGAGCTGGCTTTTGTTTTCTAGTCCTAAATGGAGTTGAATCACATGCAGTTTCTGGTCCTACGAGCAAGAGTTGTTTTCTGGTAAGAAGAGTCACTATTGCGCTGCCATTGCCATACACAAGACAAATAGCACTGGTGTCTGTTCCCAGCAAGTACAGTGTATTGGACTGAATAGGAGATACTGTTCTTGTCAGTTTCCTAAGCAGAGTTGAACTAGATATGGCCCGTGTGTGTAGGAAGCACAGTTCTTTTGTTCTGAGCAAGCTCACTGTTCGGACCCCATAGGAAACACAGTAGAGTAGAAGAGAGCTCTTTTCTCAAAAGCAGAGTGTGTTTCATTTAAGGCAAGCTAGCGTTTCTTTCCCAGTCCTAAATGGAGTTGAATCACATGCAGTTTCTGGTCCTACGAGCAAGAGTTGTTTTCTGGTAAGGAAAGTCACTATTGCGCTCCCATTGCCATACATAGTGCAAATAGCACTCGGTCCGTTCATAGCAAGTACAGTGTATCGGACTGTTGAGGAGCTAATGTTCTTGTCAGTTTCCTAAGCAGAGTTGAACTAGATATGGCCTGTGTGAAGGAAGCACAGTTCTTTTGTTCTGATCAAGCTCACTGTTCTGGCCCTATAAAAAACACAGTAGAGTAGAAGAGTGCTCTTTTCTCAAAAGCAGAGTGTGTTTCTTGTAAGGCGAGCTAGCGTTTGTTTCCCAGTCCTAAATGGAGTTGAATCACATGCAGTTTCTGGTTCTAGGAGCAAGAGTTGTTTTCTGGTAAGAATAGTCACTATTGCGCTGCCATTGCCATGCACAGGACAAATAGCACTGGCGTCTGTTCCCAGCAAGTACAGTGTATTGGACTGAAGAGGATCTACTGTTCTTGTCAGGTTCCTAATCAGAATTGAACTAGATATGGCCGTGTGTGTAGGAAGCACAGTTCCTTTGTACTGAGCAAGCTCACTGTTTTGACCACAGCGGAAACACAGTAAAGTAGAATAGTGCTCTTTTCTCAAAAGCAGAGGGTGTTTCTTGTAAGGCGAGCTAGCGTTTGTTTCCCAGTCCTAAATGGAGTTGAATCCCATGCAGTTTCTGGTCCTACGAGCAAGAGTTGTGTTCTGGTAAGAAGAGTAACTATTGTGCTGCCATTGCCATACACAGGACAAATAGCACTGTTGTCTGTTCCCAGCAAGTACACTGTATTGGACTGAGGAGGATCTACTGTTCATGTCAGGTTCCTAAGCAGAATTGAACTAGATATGGCCGTGTGTGTAGGAAGCACAGTCTTTTGTTCTGAGCATGCTCACTGTTCTGGCCCTATAGGAAACACAGTAGAGTAGAAGAGTGCTCTTTTCTCAAAAGCAGAGTGTGTTTCTTGTAAGGCGAGCTAGCGTTTGTTTCCCAGTCCTAAATGGAGTTGAATCACATGCAGTTTCTGGTCCTATGAACAAGAGCTGTTTTCTGGTAAGGAAAGTCACTATTGTGTTCCCATTGCCATACAAAGTGCAAAGAGCACTCGCGTCTGTTCCCAGCAAGTACAGTGTATCGGACTGAAGGGGAGCTACTGTTCTTGTCAGTTTCCTAAGCAAAGTTGAGCGAGATATGGCCCGTGTGTGTAGGAAGAACAGTTCTCTTGTTCTGAGCAAGCGCACTGTTCTGGCCCTATAGGAAACACAGTAGAGTAGAAGAGTGCTCTTTTCTCAAAAGCAGAGTGTGTTTCATGTAAGGCGAGCTAGCAATTGTTTCCCAGTCCTAAATGGAGTTGAATCACATGCAGTTTCTGGTCCTACGAGCAAGAGTTGTTTTCTGGTAAGGAAAGTCACTATTGCGCTCCCATTGCCATACATAGTGCAAATAGCACTCGGTCCGTTCCCAGCAAGTACAGTGCATCGGACTGAAGAGGAGCTACTGTTCTTGTCAGTTTCCTAAGCAGAGTTGAACTAGATATGGTCCGTGTGTAGGAAGCAAAGTTTTCTGTTCTGAGCAAGCTCACTGTTTGGACCTTTTAGGAAACACAGTAGAGTAGAAGAGTGCTCTTTTCTCAAATGCAGAATGTGTTTCTTGTAAGGCGAGCTAGTGTTTGTTTCCCAGTCCTAAATGGAGTTGAATCACATGCAGTTTTGGGTCCTACGAGCAAGAGTTGTTTTCTGGTAAGGAGAGTCACTATTGCACTGCCATTGCCATACAAAAGACAATTAGCACTGGCGTCTGTTCCCAGCAAGTACAGTGTATTGGACTGAAGAGGATCTACTGTTCTTGTCAGGTTTATAAGCAGAATTGAACTAGATATGGCCGTGTGTGTAGGAAGCACAGTTTTTTTGTTCTGAGCAAGCTCACTGTTCGGACCCCATAGGAAACACAGTAGAGTAGAGGAGTGCTCTTTTCTCTAAAGCAGATTGTGTTTCTTGTAAGGTGAGCTAGCCTTTGTTTCCCAGTCCTAAATGGAGTTGAATCACATGCAGTTTCTGGTCCTACGAGCAAGAGTTGTTTTATGGTAAGAATAGTCACTATTGCGCTGCCATTGCCATACACAGGACAAATAGCACTGGCATCTCTTCCCACCAAGTACAGTGTATTGGACTGAAGAGGAGCTACTGTTCTTGTCAGTTTCCTAAGCAGAGTTGAACTAGATATGGTCCGTGTGTAGGAAGCAAAGTTTTCTGTTCTGAGCAAGCTCACTGTTTGGACCTCTTAGGAAACACAGTAGAGTAGAAGAGTGCTCTTTTCTCAAATGCAGAATGTGTTTCTTGTAAGGCGAGCTAGTGTTTGTTTCCCAGTCCTAAATGGAGTTGAATCACATGCAGTTTCTGGTCCTACGAGCAAGAGTTGTTTTCAGGTAAGGAAAGTCACTATTGTGTTCCCATTGCCATACACAGTGCAAAGAGCACTCGCGTCTGTTCCCAGCAAGTACAGTGTATCGGACTGAAGAGGAGCTACTGTTCTTGTCAGTTTCCTAAGCAGAGTTGAACGAGATATGGCGCGTGTGTGTAGGAAGAACAGTTCTCTTGTTCTGAGCAAGCTCACTGTTCTGGCCCTATAAGAAACACAGTAGAGTAGAAGAGTGCTCTTTTCTCTAAAGCAGAGTGTGTTTCATGTAAGGCGAGCTAGCATTTGTTTCCCAGTCCTAAATGGAGTTCCATCACATGCAGTTTCTGGTACTACGATTAAGAGTTGGTTTCTGGTAAGGAAAGACACTATTGCGCTCCCATTGCCATACCTAGAGCAAAAAGCACTCGGTCCCTTCCCAGCATGTACAGTGCATCTGACTGAAGAGGAGCTACTGTTCTTGTCAGTTTCTTAAGCAGAGTTGAACTAGATATGGCCCGTGTGAAGGAAGCACAGTTCTTTTGTTCTGATCAAGCTCACTGTTCTGGCCCTATAGGAAACACAGTAGAGTAGAAGAGTGCTCTTTTCTCAAAAGCAGAGTGTTTTACTTGTAAGGCGAGCTTGCGTTTCTTTCCCAGTCCTAAATGGAGTTGAGACACATGCAGTTTTTGTTCCTACGAGCAAGAGTTTTTTTTCTGGTAAGAAGAGTCACTATTGCACTCCCATTGCCATACACAGTGCAAATAGCACTTGCATCTGTTCCCAGCAAGTACAGTGTATTGGACTGAAGAGGATCTACTGTTCTTGTCAGTTTCTAAGCAGAGTTGAACTAGATATGGCGCGTGTGTGTAGGAAGCACAGTTCTTTTGTTCTGAGCAAGCTCACTGTTCGGATCCCAGAGGAGACTCAGTAGAGTAGAAGAGTACTCTTTTCTCAAAAGCAGAGTGTGTTTCATGTAAGGGAGCTAGCATTTGTTTCCCAGTCCTAAATGGAGTTGAATCACGTGCAGTTTCTGGTCCTACGAGCAAGAGTTGTTTTCTGGTAAGAAGAGTCCCTATTGCGCTCCCATTGTCATACACAGAGCAAATAGTCCTGGCGTCTTTCCTAGCATGTACAGTGAATTGGACTGAAGAGGAGCTACTGTTCTTGTCAGTTTCCTAAGCAGAGTTGAACTAGATATGGCCCGTGTGTGTAGGAAGCACAGTTCTTTTGTTCTGAGCAAGCTCACTGTTCCCACCCATAGGAAACACAGTAGAGTAGAAAAGTGCTCTTTTCTCAAAAGCAGAGTGTGTTTCATGTAAGGCGAGCTAGCATTTGTTTCCCAGTCCTAAATGGAGTTGAATCACATGCAGTTTCTGGTCCTACGAGCAAGAGTTGTTTTCTGGTAAGAAAAGTCACTATTGCGCTCCCATTGCCATACACAGTGCAAATAGCACTCGCGTGTGTTCCCAGCTAGTACAGGGTATCGTACTGAAGAGGAGCTACTGTTTTTGTCAGTTTCCTCAGCAGAGTTGAACTAGATATGGCCCGTGTGTGTAGGAAGCACAGCTTTTTTTTTTCTGAGCAAGATCACTGTTCTGGCCCTATAGGAAACACTTTAGAGTATAAGAGGGCTCTTTTCTCAAAAGCAGAGTGTGTTTCTTGTAATGCAAGCTAGCGTTTGTTTCCCAGTCCTAAATGGAGTTGAATCTCATGCAGTTTCTGGTCCTACGAGCAAGAGTTGTTTTCTGGTAAGAAGAGTCACTATTGTGCTCCCATTGCCATTCACAGTGCAAATAGCACTCGCGTCTGTTCCCAGCAAGTACAGTTTATCGGACTGAAGAGTAGCTACTGTTGTTGTCAGTTTCCTAAACAGAGTTGAACGAGATATGGCCCGTGTGTGTAGGAAGCTCAGTTCTTTTGTACTGAGCAAGCTCACTGTTTTGACCACTTAGGAAACACAGTAGAGTAGAAGAGTGCTCTTTTCTCAAAAGCAGGGTGTGTTTCTTGTAAGGCGAGCTAGTGTTTGTTTCCCAGATTTAAATGGAGTTGAATCACATGCAGTTTCTGGTCCTATGAGCAAGAGTTGTTTTCTGGTAAGGAAAGTCACTATTGCGCTCCCATTGCCATACACAGTGCAAATAGCACTCGCGTCTGTTCCAGCAATTACAGTGTATCGGACTGAAGAGGGGCTCCTGTTCTTGTCAGTTTCCTAAGCAGAGTTGAAATAGATATGGTCCGTGTGTAGGAAGCAATGTTTTCTGTTCTGAGCAAGCTCACTGTTTGGACCCCATAGGAAACACAGTAGAGTAGAAGAGTGCTCTTTTCTCAAATGCAGAATGTGTTTCTTGTAAGGCGAGCTAGTGTTTGTTTCCCAGTCCTAAATGGAGTTTAATCACATGCAGTTTTGGGTCCTACGAGCAAGAGTTGTTTTCTGGTAAGAAGAGTCACTATTGCACTGCCTTTGCCATACAAAAGACAATTAGCACTGGTGTCTGTTCCCAGCAAGTACAGTGTATTGGACTGAAGAGGATCTACTGTTCTTGTCAGGTTCCTAAGCAGAGTTGAACTAGATATGGCCGTGTGTGCAGGAAGCACAGTTCTTTTGTTCTGAGCAAGCTCACTGTTCTGGCCCTATAGGAAACACAGTAGAGTAGAAGAGTGCTCTTTTCTCTAAAGCAGAGTGTGTTTCTTGTAAGGCGAGCTAGCGTTTGTGTTCCAGTCCTAAATGGAGTTGAGTCACATGCAGTTTTTGGTCCCTCGAGCAAGAGTTGTTTTCTGGTAAGAAGAGTCACTATTTCGCTCCTATTGCCATACACAGTGCAAATAGCACTAGCGTCTGTTCCCAGCAAGTACAGTGTATTGGACTGAATAGGAGCTACTGTTCTTGTCAGTTTCCAAAGCATAGTTGAACTAGATATGGTCCGTGTGTGTAGGAAGCACAGTTCTTTTGTTCTCAGCAAGCTCACTGTTCTGGCCCTATAGGAAACACAATAGAGTAGAACAGTGCTCTTTTCTCAAAAGCAGAGTGTGTTTCTTGTAAGGCGAGCTAGCGGTTGTTTACCAGTCCTAAATGGAGTTAAATCACAAGCAGTTACTGGTCCTACGAGCAAGAGTTGTTTTATGGTAAGGAAGTCACTATTGCGTTCCCATTGCCATACACAGTGCAAATAGCACTCGCGTCTGTTCCCAGCAAGTACAGTGTATGGGACTGAAGAGGAGCTATTGTTCTTGTCAGTTTCCTAAGCAGAGTTGAGCGAGATATGGCCCGTGTGTGTAGGAAGCTCAGTTCTTTTGTTTTGAGCAAGCTCACTGTTTTGACCACATCGGAAACACAGTAGAGTAGAAGAGTGCTCTTATCTCAAAAGCAGAGTGAGTTTCTTGTAGGAGAGCTAGCGTTTGTTTCCCAGTCCTAAATGGAGTTGAATCACATGCAGTTTCTGGTCCTACGAGCAAGAGTTGTTTTCTGGTAAGGAAAGTCACTATTGCGCTCCGATTGCCATACACAGTGCAAATAGCACACCCGTCTGTTCCCAGCAATTACAGTGTATCGGACTGAAAAGGAGCTAATGTTCTTGTCAGTTTCCTAAGCAGAGTTGAACTAGATGTGGTCCATGTATAGGAAGCACAGTTTTCTGTTATGAGCAAGCTCACTGTTTGGACCCCATAGGAAACACAGTAGACTAGAAGAGTGCTCTTTTCTCAAAAGCAGAGTGTGTTTCTTGTAAGGTGAGCTAGCGTTTGTTTCCCAGTCCTAAATGAAGTTGAATTACATGCAGTTTCTGGTCCTATGAGCAAGAGTTTTTTCTGGTAAGAAGAGTCACTCTTGTGCTCCCACTGCCATACACAGTACAAATAGCACTGGCGTCTGTTCCCAGCAAGTACAGTGTATTGGACTGAAGAGAAGGTACTGTTCTTGTCAGTTTCCTAAGCAGAGTTGAACTAGATATGGCCCGTGTGTGTAGGAAGCACAGTTTCTGTTCTGAGCAAGCTCACTGTTTCGACCCCATAGGAAACACAGTAGAGTAGAAGAGTACTCTTTTCTCAAAAGCAGAGTGTGTTTCATGTAAGGCGAGCTAGCTTTTGTTTTCTAGTCCTAAATGGAGTTGAATCACATGCAGTTTCTGGTCCTACGAGCAAGAGTTGTTTTCTGGTAAGAAGAGTCACTATTGCGCTGCCATTGCCATACACAAGACAAGTAGCACTGGTGTCTGTTCCCAGCAAGTACAGTGTATTGGACTGAATAGGAGATACTGTTCTTGTCAGTTTCCTAAGCAGAGTTGAACTAGATATGGCCCGTGTGTGTAGGAAGCACAGTTCTTTTGTTCTGAGCAAGCTCACTGTTCGGACCCCATAGGAAACACAGTAGAGTAGAAGAGAGCTCTTTTCTCAAAAGCAGAGTGTGTTTCATTTAAGGCAAGCTAGCGTTTCTTTCCCAGTCCTAAATGGAGTTGAATCACATGCAGTTTCTGGTCCTACGAGCAAGAGTTGTTTTCTGGTAAGGAAAGTCACTATTGCGCTCCCATTGCCATACATAGTGCAAATAGCACTGGGTCCGTTCCTAGCAAGTACAGTGTATCGGACTGTTGAGGAGCTAATGTTCTTGTCAGTTTCCTAAGCAGAGTTGAACTAGATATGGCCTGTGTGAAGGAAGCACAGTTCTTTTGTTCTGATCAAGCTCACTGTTCTGGCCCTATAAAAAACACAGTAGAGTAGAAGAGTGCTCTTTTCTCAAAAGCAGAGTGTGTTTCTTGTAAGGCGAGCTAGCGTTTGTTTCCCAGTCCTAAATGGAGTTGAATCACATGCAGTTTCTGGTTCTAGGAGCAAGAGTTGTTTTCTGGTAAGAATAGTCACTATTGCGCTGCCATTGCCATGCACAGGACAAATAGCACTGGCGTCTGTTCCCAGCAAGTACAGTGTATTGGACTGAAGAGGATCTACTGTTCTTGTCAGGTTCCTAATCAGAATTGAACTAGATATGGCCGTGTGTGTAGGAAGCACAGTTCCTTTGTACTGAGCAAGCTCACTGTTTTGACCACAGCGGAAACACAGTAAAGTAGATTAGTGCTCTTTTCTCAAAAGCAGAGGGTGTTTCTTGTAAGGCGAGCTAGCGTTTGTTTCCCAGTCCTAAATGGAGTTGAATCCCATGCAATTTCTGGTCCTACGAGCAAGAGTTGTGTTCTGGTAAGAAGAGTAACTATTGTGCTGCCATTGCCATACACAGGACAAATAGCACTGTTGTCTGTTCCCAGCAAGTACACTGTATTGGACTGAGGAGGATCTACTGTTCATGTCAGGTTCCTAAGCAGAATTGAACTAGATATGGCCGTGTGTGTAGGAAGCACAGTCTTTTGTTCTGAGCATGCTCACTGTTCTGGCCCTATAGGAAACACAGTAGAGTAGAAGAGTGCTCTTTTCTCAAAAGCAGAGTGTGTTTCTTGTAAGGCGAGCTAGCGTTTGTTTCTCAGTCCTAAATGGAGTTGAATCACATGCAGTTTCTGGTCCTATGAACAAGAGCTGTTTTCTGGTAAGGAAAGTCACTATTGTGTTCCCATTGCCATACAAAGTGCAAAGAGCACTCGCGTCTGTTCCCAGCAAGTACAGTGTATCGGACTGAAGGGGAGCTACTGTTCTTGTCAGTTTCCTAAGCAAAGTTGAGCGAGATATGGCCCGTGTGTGTAGGAAGAACAGTTCTCTTGTTCTGAGCAAGCGCACTGTTCTGGCCCTATAGGAAACACAGTAGAGTAGAAGAGTGCTCTTTTCTCAAAAGCAGAGTGTGTTTCATGTAAGGCGAGCTAGTGTTTGTTTCCCAGTCCTAAATGGAGTTGAATCACATGCAGTTTCTGGTCCTACGAGCAAGAGTTGTTTTCTGGTAAGGAAAGTCACTATTGCGCTCCCATTGCCATACATAGTGCAAATAGCACTCGGTCCGTTCCCAGCAAGTACAGTGCATCGGACTGAAGAGGAGCTACTGTTCTTGTCAGTTTCCTAAGCAGAGTTGAACTAGATATGGTCCGTGTGTAGGAAGCAAAGTTTTCTGTTCTGAGCAAGCTCACTGTTTGGACCCCATAGGAAACACAGTAGAGTAGAAGAGTGCTCTTTTCTCAAATGCAGAATTTGTTTCTTGTAAGGCGAGCTAGTGTTTGTTTCCCAGTCCTAAATGGAGTTGAATCACATGCAGTTTTGGGTCCTACGAGCAAGAGTTGTTTTCTGGTAAGGAGAGTCACTATTGCACTGCCATTGCCATACAAAAGACAATTAGCACTGGCGTCTGTTCCCAGCAAGTACAGTGTATTGGACTGAAGAGGATCTACTGTTCTTGTCAGGTTTATAAGCAGAATTGAACAAGATATGGCCGTGTGTGTAGGAAGCACAGTTTTTTTGTTCTGAGCAAGCTCACTGTTCGGACCCCATAGGAAACACAGTAGAGTAGAGGAGTGCTCTTTTCTCTAAAGCAGATTGTGTTTCTTGTAAGGTGAGCTAGCCTTTGTTTCCCATTCCTAAATGGAGTTGAATCACATGCAGTTTCTGGTCCTACGAGCAAGAGTTTTTTTATGGTAAGAATAGTCACTATTGCGCTGCCATTGCCATACACAGGACAAATAGCACTGGCATCTCTTCCCACCAAGTACAGTGTATTGGACTGAAGAGGATCTACTGTTCTTGTCAGGTTCCTAATCAGAATTGAACTAGATATGACCGTGTGTGTAGGAAGCACAGTTTTTTTGTTCTGAGCAAGCTCACTGTTCTGGCCCTACAGGAAACACAGTAGAGTAGAAGAGTGCTCTTTTCTCAAAAGCAGAGGGTGTTTCTTGTAAAGCGAGCTAGCATTTGTTTCCCAGTCCTAAATGGAGTTGAATCCCATGCAGTTTCTGGTCCTACGAGCAAGAGTTGTGTTCTGGTAAGAAGAGTCACTATTGTGCTGCCATTGCAATACACAGGACAAATAGCACTGTTGTCTGTTCCCAGCAAGTACACTGTATTGGACTGAAGAGGATCTACTGTTCATGTCAGGTTCCTAAGCAGAATTGAACTAGATATGGCCGTGTGTGGAGGAAGCACAGTTCTTTTGTTCTGAGTAAGCTCACTGTTCTGGCCCTATAGGAAACACAGTAGAGTAGAAGAGTGCTCTTTTCTCAAAAGCAGAGTGTGTTTCTTGTAAGGCGAGCTAGTGTTTTTTTTCCCAGTCCTAAACGGAGTTGAATTTCATGCAGTTTCTGGTTCTACGCGCAAGAGTTGTTTTCAGGTAAGGAAAGTCACTATTGTGTTCCCATTGCCATACACAGTGCAAAGAGCACTCGCGTCTGTTCCCAGCAAGTACAGTGTATCGGACTGAAGAGGAGCTACTGTACTTGTCAGTTTCATAAGCAGAGTTGAACGAGATATGGCGCGTGTGTGTAGGAAGAACAGTTCTCTTGTTCTGAGCAAGCTCACTGTTCTGGCCCTATAAGAAACACAGTAGAGTAGAAGAGTGCTCTTTTCTCTAAAGCAGAGTGTGTTTCATGTAAGGCGAGCTAGCATTTGTTTCCCAGTCCTAAATGGAGTTGAATCACATGCAGTTTCTGGTCCTACGATTAAGAGTTGGTTTCTGGTAAGGAAAGACACTATTGCGCTCCCATTGCCATACATAGAGCAAATAGCACTCGGTCCGTTCCCAGCATGTACAGTGCATCTGACTGAAGAGGAGCTATTGTTCTTGTCAGTTTCCTAAGCAGAGTTGAGCGAGATATGGCCCGTGTGTGTAGGAAGCTCAGTTCTTTTGTTTTGAGCAAGCTCACTGTTTTGACCACATCGGAAACACAGTAGAGTAGAAGAGTGCTCTTATCTCAAAAGCAGAGTGAGTTTCTTGTAGGAGAGCTAGCGTTTGTTTCCCAGTCCTAAATGGAGTTGAATCACATGCAGTTTCTGGTCCTACGAGCAAGAGTTGTTTTCTGGTAAGGAAAGTCACTATTGTGCTCCCATTGCCATACACAGTGCAAATAGCACACCCGTCTGTTCCCAGCAATTACAGTGTATCGGACTGAAAAGGAGCTAATGTTCTTGTCAGTTTCCTAAGCAGAGTTGAACTAGATGTGGTCCGTGTATAGGAAGCACAGTTTTCTGTTCTGAGCAAGCTCACTGTTTGGACCCCATAGGAAACACAGTAGACTAGAAGAGTGCTCTTTTCTCAAAAGCAGAGTGTGTTTCTTGTAAGGTGAGCTAGCGTTTGTTTCCCAGTCCTAAATGAAGTTCCATCACATGCAGTTTCTGGTACTACGATTAAGAGTTGGTTTCTGGTAAGGAAAGACACTATTGCGCTCCCATTGCCATACCTAGAGCAAAAAGCACTCGGTCCCTTCCCAGCATGTACAGTGCATCTGACTGAAGAGGAGCTACTGTTCTTGTCAGTTTCTTAAGCAGAGTTGAACTAGATATGGCCCGTGTGAAGGAAGCACAGTTCTTTTGTTCTGATCAAGCTCACTGTTCTGGCCCTATAGGAAACACAGTAGAGTAGAAGAGTGCTCTTTTCTCAAAAGCAGAGTGTTTTACTTGTAAGGCGAGCTTGCGTTTCTTTCCCAGTCCTAAATGGAGTTGAGACACATGCAGTTTTTGTTCCTACGAGCAAGAGTTTTTTTTCTGGTAAGAAGAGTCACTATTGCACTCCCATTGCCATACACAGTGCAAATAGCACTTGCATCTGTTCCCAGCAAGTACAGTGTATTGGACTGAAGAGGATCTACTGTTCTTGTCAGTTTCTAAGCAGAGTTGAACTAGATATGGCGCGTGTGTGTAGGAAGCACAGTTCTTTTGTTCTGAGCAAGCTCACTGTTCGGATCCCAGAGGAGACTCAGTAGAGTAGAAGAGTACTCTTTTCTCAAAAGCAGAGTGTGTTTCATGTAAGGGAGCTAGCATTTGTTTCCCAGTCCTAAATGGAGTTGAATCACGTGCAGTTTCTGGTCCTACGAGCAAGAGTTGTTTTCTGGTAAGAAGAGTCCCTATTGCGCTCCCATTGTCATACACAGAGCAAATAGTCCTGGCGTCTTTCCTAGCATGTACAGTGAATTGGACTGAAGAGGAGCTACTGTTCTTGTCAGTTTCCTAAGCAGAGTTGAACTAGATATGGCCCGTGTGTGTAGGAAGCACAGTTCTTTTGTTCTGAGCAAGCTCACTGTTCCCACCCATAGGAAACACAGTAGAGTAGAAAAGTGCTCTTTTCTCAAAAGCAGAGTGTGTTTCATGTAAGGCGAGCTAGCATTTGTTTCCCAGTCCTAAATGGAGTTGAATCACATGCAGTTTCTGGTCCTACGAGCAAGAGTTGTTTTCTGGTAAGAAAAGTCACTATTGCGCTCCCATTGCCATACACAGTGCAAATAGCACTCGCGTGTGTTCCCAGCTAGTACAGGGTATCGTACTGAAGAGGAGCTACTGTTTTTGTCAGTTTCCTCAGCAGAGTTGAACTAGATATGGCCCGTGTGTGTAGGAAGCACAGCTTTTTTTTTTCTGAGCAAGATCACTGTTCTGGCCCTATAGGAAACACTTTAGAGTATAAGAGGGCTCTTTTCTCAAAAGCAGAGTGTGTTTCTTGTAATGCAAGCTAGCGTTTGTTTCCCAGTCCTAAATGGAGTTGAATCTCATGCAGTTTCTGGTCCTACGAGCAAGAGTTGTTTTCTGGTAAGAAGAGTCACTATTGTGCTCCCATTGCCATTCACAGTGCAAATAGCACTCGCGTCTGTTCCCAGCAAGTACAGTTTATCGGACTGAAGAGTAGCTACTGTTGTTGTCAGTTTCCTAAACAGAGTTGAACGAGATATGGCCCGTGTGTGTAGGAAGCTCAGTTCTTTTGTACTGAGCAAGCTCACTGTTTTGACCACCTAGGAAACACAGTAGAGTAGAAGAGTGCTCTTTTCTCAAAAGCAGGGTGTGTTTCTTGTAAGGCGAGCTAGTGTTTGTTTCCCAGATTTAAATGGAGTTGAATCACATGCAGTTTCTGGTCCTATGAGCAAGAGTTGTTTTCTGGTAAGGAAAGTCACTATTGCGCTCCCATTGCCATACACAGTGCAAATAGCACTCGCGTCTGTTCCAGCAATTACAGTGTATCGGACTGAAGAGGGGCTCCTGTTCTTGTCAGTTTCCTAAGCAGAGTTGAAATAGATATGGTCCGTGTGTAGGAAGCAATGTTTTCTGTTCTGAGCAAGCTCACTGTTTGGACCCCATAGGAAACACAGTAGAGTAGAAGAGTGCTCTTTTCTCAAATGCAGAATGTGTTTCTTGTAAGGCGAGCTAGTGTTTGTTTCCCAGTCCTAAATGGAGTTTAATCACATGCAGTTTTGGGTCCTACGAGCAAGAGTTGTTTTCTGGTAAGAAGAGTCACTATTGCACTGCCTTTGCCATACAAAAGACAATTAGCACTGGTGTCTGTTCCCAGCAAGTACAGTGTATTGGACTGAAGAGGATCTACTGTTCTTGTCAGGTTCCTAAGCAGAGTTGAACTAGATATGGCCGTGTGTGCAGGAAGCACAGTTCTTTTGTTCTGAGCAAGCTCACTGTTCTGGCCCTATAGGAAACACAGTAGAGTAGAAGAGTGCTCTTTTCTCTAAAGCAGAGTGTGTTTCTTGTAAGGCGAGCTAGCGTTTGTTTTCCAGTCCTAAATGGAGTTGAGTCACATGCAGTTTTTGGTCCCTCGAGCAAGAGTTGTTTTCTGGTAAGAAGAGTCACTATTGCGCTCCTATTGCCATACACAGTGCAAATAGCACTAGCGTCTGTTCCCAGCAAGTACAGTGTATTGGACTGAATAGGAGCTACTGTTCTTGTCAGTTTCCAAAGCATAGTTGAACTAGATATGGTCCGTGTGTGTAGGAAGCACAGTTCTTTTGTTCTCAGCAAGCTCACTGTTCTGGCCCTATAGGAAACACAATAGAGTAGAACAGTGCTCTTTTCTCAAAAGCAGAGTGTGTTTCTTGTAAGGCGAGCTAGCGGTTGTTTACCAGTCCTAAATGGAGTTAAATCACAAGCAGTTACTGGTCCTACGAGCAAGAGTTGTTTTATGGTAAGGAAGTCACTATTGTGCTCCCATTGCCATACACAGTGCAAATAGCACTCGCGTCTGTTCCCAGCAAGTACAGTGTATGGGACTGAAGAGGAGCTATTGTTCTTGTCAGTTTCCTAAGCAGAGTTGAGCGAGATATGGCCCGTGTGTGTAGGAAGCTCAGTTCTTTTGTTTTGAGCAAGCTCACTGTTTTGACCACATCGGAAACACAGTAGAGTAGAAGAGTGCTCTTATCTCAAAAGCAGAGTGAGTTTCTTGTAGGAGAGCTAGCGTTTGTTTCCCAGTCCTAAATGGAGTTGAATCACATGCAGTTTCTGGTCCTACGAGCAAGAGTTGTTTTCTGGTAAGGAAAGTCACTATTGCGCTCCCATTGCCATACACAGTGCAAATAGCACACCCGTCTGTTCCCAGCAATTACAGTGTATCGGACTGAAAAGGAGCTAATGTTCTTGTCAGTTTCCTAAGCAGAGTTGAACTAGATGTGGTCCGTGTATAGGAAGCACAGTTTTCTGTTATGAGCAAGCTCACTGTTTGGACCCCATAGGAAACACAGTAGACTAGAAGAGTGCTCTTTTCTCAAAAGCAGAGTGTGTTTCTTGTAAGGTGAGCTAGCGTTTGTTTCCCAGTCCTAAATGAAGTTGAATTACATGCAGTTTCTGGTCCTATGAGCAAGAGTTTTTTCTGGTAAGAAGAGTCACTCTTGTGCTCCCACTGCCATACACAGTACAAATAGCACTGGCGTCTGTTCCCAGCAAGTACAGTGTATTGGACTGAAGAGAAGGTACTGTTCTTGTCAGTTTCCTAAGCAGAGTTGAACTAGATATGGCCCGTGTGTGTAGGAAGCACAGTTTCTGTTCTGAGCAAGCTCACTGTTTCGACCCCATAGGAAACACAGTAGAGTAGAAGAGTACTCTTTTCTCAAAAGCAGAGTGTGTTTCATGTAAGGCGAGCTAGCTTTTGTTTTCTAGTCCTAAATGGAGTTGAATCACATGCAGTTTCTGGTCCTACGAGCAAGAGTTGTTTTCTGGTAAGAAGAGTCACTATTGCGCTGCCATTGCCATACACAAGACAAGTAGCACTGGTGTCTGTTCCCAGCAAGTACAGTGTATTGGACTGAATAGGAGATACTGTTCTTGTCAGTTTCCTAAGCAGAGTTGAACTAGATATGGCCCGTGTGTGTAGGAAGCACAGTTCTTTTGTTCTGAGCAAGCTCACTGTTCGGACCCCATAGGAAACACAGTAGAGTAGAAGAGAGCTCTTTTCTCAAAAGCAGAGTGTGTTTCATTTAAGGCAAGCTAGCGTTTCTTTCCCAGTCCTAAATGGAGTTGAATCACATGCAGTTTCTGGTCCTACGAGCAAGAGTTGTTTTCTGGTAAGGAAAGTCACTATTGCGCTCCCATTGCCATACATAGTGCAAATAGCACTGGGTCCGTTCCTAGCAAGTACAGTGTATCGGACTGTTGAGGAGCTAATGTTCTTGTCAGTTTCCTAAGCAGAGTTGAACTAGATATGGCCTGTGTGAAGGAAGCACAGTTCTTTTGTTCTGATCAAGCTCACTGTTCTGGCCCTATAAAAAACACAGTAGAGTAGAAGAGTGCTCTTTTCTCAAAAGCAGAGAGTGTTTCTTGTAAGGCGAGCTAGCGTTTGTTTCCCAGTCCTAAATGGAGTTGAATCACATGCAGTTTCTGGTTCTAGGAGCAAGAGTTGTTTTCTGGTAAGAATAGTCACTATTGCGCTGCCATTGCCATGCACAGGACAAATAGCACTGGCGTCTGTTCCCAGCAAGTACAGTGTATTGGACTGAAGAGGATCTACTGTTCTTGTCAGGTTCCTAATCAGAATTGAACTAGATATGGCCGTGTGTGTAGGAAGCACAGTTCCTTTGTACTGAGCAAGCTCACTGTTTTGACCACAGCGGAAACACAGTAAAGTAGATTAGTGCTCTTTTCTCAAAAGCAGAGGGTGTTTCTTGTAAGGCGAGCTAGCGTTTGTTTCCCAGTCCTAAATGGAGTTGAATCCCATGCAGTTTCTGGTCCTACGAGCAAGAGTTGTGTTCTGGTAAGAAGAGTAACTATTGTGCTGCCATTGCCATACACAGGACAAATAGCACTGTTGTCTGTTCCCAGCAAGTACACTGTATTGGACTGAGGAGGATCTACTGTTCATGTCAGGTTCCTAAGCAGAATTGAACTAGATATGGCCGTGTGTGTAGGAAGCACAGTCTTTTGTTCTGAGCATGCTCACTGTTCTGGCCCTATAGGAAACACAGTAGAGTAGAAGAGTGCTCTTTTCTCAAAAGCAGAGTGTGTTTCTTGTAAGGCGAGCTAGCGTTTGTTTCTCAGTCCTAAATGGAGTTGAATCACATGCAGTTTCTGGTCCTATGAACAAGAGCTGTTTTCTGGTAAGGAAAGTCACTATTGTGTTCCCATTGCCATACAAAGTGCAAAGAGCACTCGCGTCTGTTCCCAGCAAGTACAGTGTATCGGACTGAAGGGGAGCTACTGTTCTTGTCAGTTTCCTAAGCAAAGTTGAGCGAGATATGGCCCGTGTGTGTAGGAAGAACAGTTCTCTTGTTCTGAGCAAGCGCACTGTTCTGGCCCTATAGGAAACACAGTAGAGTAGAAGAGTGCTCTTTTCTCAAAAGCAGAGTGTGTTTCATGTAAGGCGAGCTAGTGTTTGTTTCCCAGTCCTAAATGGAGTTGAATCACATGCAGTTTCTGGTCCTACGAGCAAGAGTTGTTTTCTGGTAAGGAAAGTCACTATTGCGCTCCCATTGCCATACATAGTGCAAATAGCACTCGGTCCGTTCCCAGCAAGTACAGTGCATCGGACTGAAGAGGAGCTACTGTTCTTGTCAGTTTCCTAAGCAGAGTTGAACTAGATATGGTCCGTGTGTAGGAAGCAAAGTTTTCTGTTCTGAGCAAGCTCACTGTTTGGACCCCATAGGAAACACAGTAGAGTAGAAGAGTGCTCTTTTCTCAAATGCAGAATTTGTTTCTTGTAAGGCGAGCTAGTGTTTGTTTCCCAGTCCTAAATGGAGTTGAATCACATGCAGTTTTGGGTCCTACGAGCAAGAGTTGTTTTCTGGTAAGGAGAGTCACTATTGCACTGCCATTGCCATACAAAAGACAATTAGCACTGGCGTCTGTTCCCAGCAAGTACAGTGTATTGGACTGAAGAGGATCTACTGTTCTTGTCAGGTTTATAAGCAGAATTGAACAAGATATGGCCGTGTGTGTAGGAAGCACAGTTTTTTTGTTCTGAGCAAGCTCACTGTTCGGACCCCATAGGAAACACAGTAGAGTAGAGGAGTGCTCTTTTCTCTAAAGCAGATTGTGTTTCTTGTAAGGTGAGCTAGCCTTTGTTTCCCATTCCTAAATGGAGTTGAATCACATGCAGTTTCTGGTCCTACGAGCAAGAGTTGTTTTATGGTAAGAATAGTCACTATTGCGCTGCCATTGCCATACACAGGACAAATAGCACTGGCATCTCTTCCCACCAAGTACAGTGTATTGGACTGAAGAGGATCTACTGTTCTTGTCAGGTTCCTAATCAGAATTGAACTAGATATGACCGTGTGTGTAGGAAGCACAGTTTTTTTGTTCTGAGCAAGCTCACTGTTCTGGCCCTACAGGAAACACAGTAGAGTAGAAGAGTGCTCTTTTCTCAAAAGCAGAGGGTGTTTCTTGTAAAGCGAGCTAGCATTTGTTTCCCAGTCCTAAATGGAGTTGAATCCCATGCAGTTTCTGGTCCTACGAGCAAGAGTTGTGTTCTGGTAAGAAGAGTCACTATTGTGCTGCCATTGCAATACACAGGACAAATAGCACTGTTGTCTGTTCCCAGCAAGTACACTGTATTGGACTGAAGAGGATCTACTGTTCATGTCAGGTTCCTAAGCAGAATTGAACTAGATATGGCCGTGTGTGGAGGAAGCACAGTTCTTTTGTTCTGAGTAAGCTCACTGTTCTGGCCCTATAGGAAACACAGTAGAGTAGAAGAGTGCTCTTTTCTCAAAAGCAGAGTGTGTTTCTTGTAAGGCGAGCTAGTGTTTTTTTTCCCAGTCCTAAACGGAGTTGAATTTCATGCAGTTTCTGGTTCTACGCGCAAGATTGTTTTCAGGTAAGGAAAGTCACTATTGTGTTCCCATTGCCATACACAGTGCAAAGAGCACTCGCGTCTGTTCCCAGCAAGTACAGTGTATCGGACTGAAGAGGAGCTACTGTACTTGTCAGTTTCATAAGCAGAGTTGAACGAGATATGGCGCGTGTGTGTAGGAAGAACAGTTCTCTTGTTCTGAGCAAGCTCACTGTTCTGGCCCTATAAGAAACACAGTAGAGTAGAAGAGTGCTCTTTTCTCTAAAGCAGAGTGTGTTTCATGTAAGGCGAGCTAGCATTTGTTTCCCAGTCCTAAATGGAGTTGAATCACATGCAGTTGCTGGTCCTACGATTAAGAGTTGGTTTCTGGTAAGGAAAGACACTATTGCGCTCCCATTGCCATACATAGAGCAAATAGCACTCGGTCCGTTCCCAGCATGTACAGTGCATCTGACTGAAGAGGAGCTATTGTTCTTGTCAGTTTCCTAAGCAGAGTTGAGCGAGATATGGCCCGTG